>NC_057717.1:58276688-58294757 GCF_004010195.1 Chiloscyllium plagiosum | reverse complement strand
GAACAGAAGGACTGTTCCAACCTGGTCCACGTGGCTTAATTACTCATACTACCTATGTGCTACGTTCACATGGTTTTCTGGTAGTAGGAATGAAGCCAACATTATTAACCATTCTTCAAGATGTATTCCATCTTCAAGAAAACAGACCCATGATCTCTATGGAAATCAGAAGCTGGCGCAGAAGTGTTGACTCTTGCAGAATGAAGGTATTGTGACTGCTGACAGGATTGTGTCCAAAGTGACATTCAGTACAGTGTCACACAGTAACTGCATTCAAGTGTCCAGCGTTCATTTAGAGCCTGTACCTTTCTGTCAAATGACATGGGGGCTCTGCAGAGGCATGTAAACTTTTGGGAATCAAACATCCAATGAATAGTGTGCAATTTTGACCCTATTCAGCTGTTTGGGATGTAATGAGTGTCCGTCTGTAACAATCAAGTTTCAACTTCTTGTTCTCTCACAGCGCTACAGATTAAACACATAGTTCCTGAACTCTCTCCTCGTGATAACATCATGCCAGGGCTTAGTCTGGTGAAACTCCTTTGCACTCAGTGACAAAGAGATCATTATTTCTAAAACAGACCAAATCTGTACACAATGCACCAAATACTCTCTCAACAAAACACTACCATTGGGAAGGGTATACCATTTCTGGGACTTCAATCATTTTGCATGAAAAGCCACATATCATTTGCTTCCTGCAACGTAATAATTCTGTTAATGACTTATGACCAAGTTCATCCAGGTCCTTTTCAACAACAGCACTTCCCAATCTCTCACCATTGAAAATAAAACATAAATGTGATGAAGATATTTGTTCACATCTGATTCAGTTTTTATAGCTTGTGAACAGCTATTGCCCAAACACTGAACATTCTGATACCCAACAAGAAAAATCCATAGAAAAATCCTACTCCCTCATTGTCTCCAATATCCAATTTTTACTCCATGTGGTACATATTTCACATTTACATACCAATGGAATGTAACTTTCCCCACTCAACTGTATTCAACTACGTCAAACATCTGCTGAAAAAATAAATACTCCATTCCTATTGGTTCCAAATTTTCGATATCACTGCAGATAATCTCCACAATTTCCAGCAAGTCTATCAAAGATCATTTCCCTTTCCTGAATCTCGGCCGATTCTATCAAATCAGATCACTATTCTGCAGGTGTCGAGATGTCACATTCCTTATAAAAGATTACAATGTTTTTTTTTTCTCACAGCTGATACCAAGCTATTTAGTTTTCTGTTTTCCCTCTCTGTTCTGTTTTAAATAGTTAGGTTTACAATAGCTACTTTCCACTTACGGCTCCATACAATCCCACAGTAACAGTTCATCTTTCTAAAGAAGCAGTTGATAATGTAACATTAGGTTTTTCTATATCTCAGCAACTAGACGGACAGTACCAGTATTGCTGATGGAGTTGATCACCCCACTCAGAGAAGAGAGACAGAGGGAACTTAACTCATTTTAAACAGGGACATCCCGAAGTGACGCGATATTCAGGAATATCGGAAAAGGCGAAGTGTTAGAATAACTTCCCACTCTATTTTGTTTCCAGTTCATCATCAGCAATCCTTCTGCTTGCTTTGCCTCTCTTGCTCTGTCTCTCTTTTGCTGAACGTTTCTCCATCCATTCAACTCAAACCTCCCACTCACCCTTCTCACCATCCCTGATATAAATAATATTATTTCCCAGTTGCATTAAGTTTTGATAGGGCCACTGAACTTGAAACGTTATCTGTGTTTATATCGACAGAGAGACATGCCTGTTGAGATTCTGAAACACTTCTAGATGCTGAAGAATTTTATGTCAGATCTCCAGTATCCATAGATACTTCGTTTATTTCACTTTTACTTGTTGTTGCTTCCCAGGATGCCAGCATTACTGGTAACTGCAGAATTTGTTGTCCATCACAAATTGCTATTGACTGTGAGGCCATTTGTCAAGAAAATATGGAGCCAACCACATTGTGTGGGTCTGAATTCACACTTAGTCCAGACTGGGCAAACATCTTAAAGTTCTTTACCAAAGGCTATCAGCAAAATGAGGAAAAAGAAATCTGGTGGTTTATGGTTGCCATGAGTGAATTTAGGTTTCATTCCAATTTTTGTCATTCTAATTTCTGCTCTGTCATCGGCTGTGGTAGGATTTAAAACAATGCTTTTACAGTCATAACCTGTGCCTCTGAATTACACAGTCAGTGATATTATTACTCTGATACAATGTCCCCGGTGGGAAGTAACTGTAGAGGCAAGAACAAGTTTGTGGTCAAAATATTTGTAATGGGGAAGGGAGGTCAGAAGAGAAGTGAAGCCATAAAGTCTGAAATTAACAAAGGGGTAGATGACAAACTCATTCAGAAACAGCACTGAGACAGAAGTGGAGACTATGAATGTTAGAGGTGGATTTTGACCATTTTAATGACAGAGAGAATCCAGAATGGTAAAACAGCTTAGAGTAAAAAGGGGACTCAAAGTTCTGAACAGTCTAGTTCCTTCTTAGATGGTCATAAAGATTTTGAAATGCATGAAAAGGAAGTGGAGTTTATTACTGAAAGTTTATTCATTTGCTAAATATAAATAACCGAGGTAACAATAACCTTCACCATCATTTATAGAATTGACAGAGATAGGCTTACAAGGAACACCAACGATAGCGAGGACGGGGTAGTAACCTGCCTGAATAATCATTAGTACGGCTTCTATCTGCAACTCTAACCATACCCGATTCAGAGAAAGCCAAAACTCCTGTCCATTGTTGGAACATTCCAGTCTAATGTTCTCAGATTCTGATCAATTGTTGGAACATTCCAGTCTAACGTTCTCAGATTCTGATCCATTTTTCGAACATTCCAGACTAATGTTCTCAGATTCTGATCTCTCCCTCTCTCTGCAGCTGCTGATCCCAATCTTGTTGAGGTTGACTCTGCCCCATATACTATGACATAACAAGTTGAAAGAAGGCTGTTATTATGGAAGAGGGAAAGCATCCAGTGACCCAGTTAGATCCAGGAAGACTGATATTAATCACAGTCAATGAACAAACAGCTTCAGTTAACCCATTTCATGACAATCCTGACATACCACAATAATATGTGGACTGGATGGAATGTTGACATCGCTGACTGTTGGGTGAATGGTGCATCTCCAGTTGTAAAGTTTGAGGTGAGGGAGGGAGATGATGCTTTCTCTTCACAAGCTCAATGATTCTACTTTGTTTTGACAGGGTTGGAATTTCTGGGCACCTAATGCCGTTGTGTCTGATCAGCAGGCCTTTTGGTTTATTTATTTATGTTTAACTTTGACATTTATCTGACTGTCATTTAACGGCTTAAGTGGCTTTAGGCATTTTTGAGAGGCTCCTACAGTGCCATAGACGGTTTAGGTACAGTCTATTGCTTGTAGCCCTTGCAGCTGCGATGTGGTCCTGTGGAGTGCTGGTCATTTTTTTCCCAGAATCAGGATTCTTAGTTTTCCCTTTCGCCAGTTATTGCTGGGGGTCTCAGCAGGGTTAGAAGGCAGTAAATCTCTCTTGGCTGCTACACTCTCTCTCTGAGATTTCTCTCAAAATTGTTTTTTTTAATGTTCTTTCCTGGATTGGAGAACTGCATGTGAGACAATCTGTTTCCTAAATTTGTTTTTAGAAAAATGTGTGTTTCTGGGATGTTACTATATTGTATCAGTTACTGTTAGATAAATAACCTATTATTCTGTTTAGTTTTCCAAACTGTGGTGTAATTGTTAGTTTAGTTTAAGTTAATCCAAGATCCTCTTGTTTTAGTTATATTTTGTCTACTGTGTTTGAATAGATTGTGTTTTTCTTAATGTTGAATATTTTGATCAATCTATTTGTATCTGAAACACAGTACCTGACATTACCTTTATAATAAGAAAACATTCGGGTCGAGACTACCTTCTCCATGTACTTTGACGGGATCTGCTCTGGTCCATAACAGAGGGACAGATGTTCGTGTTTTGCTTGGGCAATTACTTAATGGACCACATGTTGCAGAAATATGGGGTTTGACAGTAGAATTGGCCGAGCTGGAGGAGTGATAGTTATATCAGGAGTTATATCGGAGACTCATTTCTCCTCACAGATCCAGCCCGGACACATATAAGGCAAGATGAGATATCTGTTGATCATGAAACACTGCGTAGACCAGTATACTGCTAGTGTACTGCTCAGCAATCCATCCAGGATAGAACAATGTTCAGAGTTTACCAAGTGAGCACTGGTGCCATTTCTAAAAGGCCAATGGACACAGGTTTGAGCTTTCTCAGTTCAGAGTCGCCCTTCACAATTTCCCCTGAGCATCGCATTTAAGGGGCAATTACACCACAGTTTGTCAATAGGGACACGGAGGTCCTGGTGGATGGGCTGGTACAGAAGAGGACAATTCTCTTCCCAGAGTGGGCCACACCACCAGTCAAACCGAGCATGGCCTGAGCTCACCACCCAGCTCAGTGCATTATCTGTGGTCTGAAGCAATACAGGACAAGCATCAATAACATACCCCCTTCCCCCAAAAGGATAAGGGTCACCATATTCTCTCTGTTCCCTCACACCCACAGTATATCTGTTATAGCACCTACCGCCGAACAAGGTTCACTCTCCACCACTCTCATTACTGCATGCAGCACCTACTCACTCTCTCACTTAGCAATACCCCTACATGGTTATAAATTCATCTACAAAATGCTGTAATTAGAATTCTCTGAATAATGTCATTTTTTTACAATGTTCCAGATAGTTTTCCAAATAATTTCTAGGTTCAGGCAAATGTTTGTCCCCCAGTTTGTAATACATCAGTGGAAGAAGGAGATTTGTTTTCCATGCCTCAGGATGAAAGTACATCATGAGACCATTCATCCTCTCAAACATACCGCACCATTCAGACAAAGGGAGTACCTAAACACTTGAAGACTCACTCCTTTCTTGAAGACAGGCGCCACATTGGAGGTTCGCCTGTTTCGCTGGAACATTCCTGTAACCCAGAGAGTTATGAAATATTTCGCACAGTGCCCCAGTCACGTTGTAACCACTTCTTTTAAAACACCAGCTATTAATGATGACCTGCCTATCCTTTTTCTTACCTGTTTGTTAAAAAAAAATCATTTTGTTAGAGACAGTTCAATAACTTTCATCCGACTATGGTTTTGTTTATATTATTGAATTACTTTGTGGCTTCCCCTGTGAGGAACAATGTAAAATACTGTTTTAAATTCTCTGCCTCTTCCCTGAAACCAGTTTCCCAGTCACATCCTTCAGGTGTCCCACATATACCTTCCTGCCTTTCTTCAAGGGTCACACACACACATCATGAACTTTTTAAAATCGATATGGAAAACTGTTGTGGCTAGTTTTAGTTTTTCATATTTTTTGCTAGTTTTGGAATATTTTACTTTATACAATCTGCTTCTGATTCTTAAAGTAAACTTCTCAAATCTGGCCGACGCAAGATCGCCCCAAGCTAAATTATTTAGTTTGTGATTGATTAGTTTCCTTGACAAGCTTTGTGCATTATGGCGGGGGCGGGGGATTCATCTTCACATCTTCATATCATCTTCTTTTTGATCAGTCAATCATTGCTGAGCATTATGAAATATCCACTTAAATGTCTCCCCCACACATCTACTGACCTTCACCTGGATCCATTTTCACATGCCGTTTTACACCCAGACATAAATCTGCAATTGAAATACTTAGCTGTTTTCAATCATTCAGGGGGAACCTCCGTATGTGGCTGAACACATGATCAGCTGAGAGTGACGTTATTCTCCCAGTTTCTCTGGCTCTGTCATTTCTCTTTGGTGATGTCATATTCCAGTGGGAAGCTTCCTTCATGACCACCTTTTCTCTCAAATAAGAAATCCCCTCACTCTGATGGACTGACCCTTGAGCTGTGACTGCTCCATCTCCCTCACTTCTGACCTCATTCCTTCCCCTCCTTCCCAGAACAAGTATTGACCTCCCCTTGTCCTCACTTCCTATTGCACTAGAATCCACATTCACAGAATCATCCCCCGCCACTTCCATCATCTCCAGCAGTACAGCACCTTCAAACACATCTTCCCCTCCCGTCCACTATCAGTACTTCACAGGGACCATTTCCTCTGTGACATCCTCCATCACCCGAACACTTCCCCATTCCCCCATGGTACCTTCCCATGCAATTGCAGAAGCTGCAACACTTGCACATTCACCTCTTCCCTCCTCACTGCCTAAGGCCCCAAACACACCTCCCAGGTGAAGCAACATTTCACTTGTACTCTTTCAATCCAGCCTCCTGTCATTGCTGCTCAAAATGCAGTCTACTTTACATTGGAGAAACCAGAGACTGCTTGGAGGAACACTTCCACTCTGTTAGAATAACCCTGATCTTCTGATTGCTCCCCATTTCAATAACTACCTTGCCCTCAAGCTAATGAGAATTCCTTGAAGAGGTAACAAGCAGTTTAGATCAAGGTGACCCAATTGAGTTAACAATGTAGACATCCAGTAGGCCTCTAATAAGGTTAGACACAGGAGGCTGCAGAGTAAGATAAGGTGTTAGCGGCCAGGTACTAACATGGATAAAAGGTTCTAAGGCTCTGGCCAGACCACATTTCCAGGATTTACACTTCCTGATGAAGGGCTCTGGCCGAAACTGCGATTTTCTTGCACTTCGGATGCTGCCCGACCAGCTGTGCTTTTCCAACAAAACACACCCAACTCTGTCAGTATATAAATGTGGGTGCAGTTCTGACAGTCTCTGTGGTGCTTAAAATGGCACAATCTTTCCCGCAGCTGGCCTCTGCACCCAACTACAGTGACAGTGGCAGAATGTGATAACCCTCGAGGATTCAGTCTGGGTGAGAGAGAGGACAGCAGCTCATAGCACCATCAACACACACACACACCGGCATAATGCTGGTAGATGGAGGGTTGCAAATATACTTGGGACTGTCAGAATGGAAATGCTCACCTCGGAGTGAACCGTTTGTCCAGAGATGAGGAGAATTTATTTCTCATTCTGTGTCTTGCAATGCTTATAAATTATGTGAGAAAGTATTGAAAAGTCCTGAGAAAGGCCGAGCAGTAATATTGCTCAGTATTGATGAATCTGGTCTGTGTGTCCAATGATATCATTTGAAAAGTCAAACAGCAATGCAACTTCAGAGATCGACTGGAAAGGATTTGTTATCTTCTCAGAGAGTTAAAAAAAAATTCTGCCACTGACGCATCTCATCATAAAACTCATTGGTTCTCACTGCTGCCACACAGCGCCAGGTATCCAGGTTCAAATTCACCCTTGGGAACTGACTGTGTGGAGTTTGCCCATTATCCCTGTGTCTACGTGGTTTTCTCTGGGTGCTGCAGTTTCCTCCCACAGTCCAAAGATATGAGGTTAGGTGAATTGGCCAAGCTAAATTGCCCATAGTGCCCGGGGATGTGTAGATTAGTGATATTAGTCATGTATTAATTTAGGATAGTAGGGGAATGGGTCTAGGTGTGTTACTGTCCGAAGGGTCAGCTTGGATGTATTGGGCCTCAAGGCCTGTTTCCACACTGTAGAGATTCCATGAACTCTATGATTAACAGGGACAGACAGAGAGAGAGGAGGAAGGAGACTGATTCTAATTTCGATGTATTTACCTCAAAAACATTGCAAAAAGATGCAGAGGTGCACACAAACCTAGATACTGACGCTAATACACATAACACATGCACGCAGAGATACGCACCTGGATACGGACATTTACACACAAACAGACGAACCCCCCCCCCCCAACCCACATGCAGGTACACACAATGTATTTAATACAGAGATACATTTTTTTTAAATTAATAAGCGATCAATGGTCAGTTGGAGAAGACAGGAGAATGGGGTTGATAAACATTTCAGTCGTGATCAAATGCCATGGCACAGTAGATTGGCTCAATTGCCTAATTCTGCTCCAGTGTCTCATGCTGATATGAGCTTTTGGTGCCTGGGATTGTCTTCGCACAAGTTCAGTGGAGACTCAAATTGGTAAGTATGTGATTTAGGAGAGTTAATGGGAATATAGACAGGTTTTTGGGGGACGGAATAGTCAATATTTGTTCCTAATTATCATCTCCTTGTATCTCAAAAGAGTGGTGATTGGTTTGAGGGTAACACATTTTAAGAATAAGGACCTTCTCATTTCAGACTGAGACATGGATGCTCCTTTCTCTTTAGGGTTGTGTGATCTGTGGTATTCTCATGCCGAATTAGCAATGAAGACTGGGTTACTGAAAACACACAAGGTTGATTTCCATAGATCTTTGATGAACAAGAGAATCCATGTTTATTGGGGACAGACAGGAGAGGGTTGTTTTGTTACAATCACATCAACAATGTACATTCTGAATGCTGCAGCAAGCTCGAGTGTCTGAATGGCCAGGTGCTGCTTCTAACCAATGTGTTGTTCTCTCAAGCACTCAGTAATATTGCAGAGATAAAGGAAGATCCCATTCAGCCAGGCAGCATCGTTATAATGAGACAATTCTGCCCTTCTAAGGATTTACGCAGGAATAGATTGATGTCATTCAGCCTGCTAAGTACATCACACAATGACCCAAACCCGGACTTCAAACCCACCACAGCAGATGATGGAACTTGAATTCAATAAAATATTTGGAATGAGCAATCTAATGAAATATTGATGCTTGTCAAAATTTAAAAAAAAACCTGACTCACTAGTGTCCTTCAGAGAAGGAAATTTGTTATCTTCACTGGTCTGACTTACATGTGATTCCAGGCCATCAGCAATGGCAGACTCTCAAATGTCCTTTGCAATGGCCAAGGCAGCCATTCAGTTATAATACTACAAGTTCTTGAAGACGTTAAACCAGACAGACGTGAGCACTTGTAGCCGATAGTATGTCGAAGTGCATGGGTTCAGAAAGGCAGTTCCCCAACACCTCCTCAAGAGCAACTCAGAAATGGAAAAAATGTTGGCCCAGCTAACAACACCCATGTCCCATTAATGAAGGAAATATGTCCATACTCAGGAAAGAGAGGTGGAAGTGATAGAACTCACATGAAACAGGGACTTGGAAAAATACCTACATGTGCATGATACACAGGAATATGCGAAAAGGTGAAAATACATGAAAATAGTCTCACTTTTTAATTCCATTGCAGCTGAATATTAATAATCCCTTTTTTAATCCCTCTATTTCTCCACATACTCCAATAATTCCACCAACACACATTATTCAATTTCCCAGGTGCTTTCAGATCTGATACATGGTGAGTGGATTTCAAATGCTAACTCTGTTTTTCTCTCGATGGAGGCTGCCAAAACTGTTCTGTTTCCCCAGCACTCTGTTTCTTTTTGATTCAGATCGCCAGTAACTTACTTTGTTTGATTTAAACTTTATTTTTTTATTTTATGGGACATTGGCCCATCGAGTCCACGCTGACCCTCTGCAGAGCATTTCACCCAGAACCAGCTCATACCCTACTTCTGCACTTCCATTGGATAGCCCATTTCCTAGCCTATCCAAGCATTTTCCATAGCTAACACACCTAACTGCACATGATGGGTAATTTACCATGGTCAATACACTGAACCTGTTTGGACTGTGGGAGGAACCTGGAGCACCTGGAGGAAACACTAGCAGAACCGGGGAGAATGTCAAAACTCAATATAAACAGTCCTGAGGGTGGAAGTCAAGCCATGCTAACCACTGACACAACACGCCCCCTCCCCGCCCCCTCCCCCAAAACGGAGTCATTGTGCTTGGGAATACTGGGGAAAATGTAAATTTGAAACACAAACAGTAAACAGTGACAAATCCTCACAGATGAGTCAGGATCTGAAGGAAGAAACAGAGGCAGCAGATTGAGTCTGATATGATCCTCTTCTGAAAAACTCATATTGGACTCAAAAGGTTATTTATGTGTTCTCTCTTCTCAGAACCTGCAAATGTTATCCTGCACTTTCAGCGTAGTTACTCTTTTGGACTGTGGATATCTGAAAGGGAACAGTGAAGCTGCCATTTCTGTTGATGCTCAAGAATTTGGTTATGGTTTTTGAATGAAAAATTAAAAACTCTGTGCCTGACAACTCCCTAAATACCGATAATTTATTGCCACTGTCATAATGCATTATGGAAATGTTGAACTCGGTGGTCATGACATCACATGATCAATCCTCTGAAAGTAACTGATTGAAGTACTGATCCCAATTGTTATCAATGTCTTATCATGCTCCTGATGTCACTGTTATCGTACTCATCCAGCAAGATCTTACCTTTCTGAGAGTATCCATATATCTATGAAAACAAAAAATATCTTTGTAGTTTTAACAGGTCATATTCATCCAGGGTTTTGGAAGGCACTAACAAGGGCAGACTTTATTTGTCATCCTCAATAGCTCTGCAATAAGCGACACAGAGTTGCCCTGTTTTACCTCTTCAATCCGAAGTGATGCAGATCCACACAGAGCTGTTTGTAGGGGCATTCCAAGACTTTTAACAAATACTGTTGAAGGAACAGCAAATGAGTCCCTAGTCAGGATGACATGCAAATTGGAAGATACCTTTCAGAGACTGATTTTTCTATTGTTCCCATTCCCAGTACAGAATGTTCTCTAATTCCCATTATTCACAGTTTTGCTCAGGGTCCTTGATTCCACCCTCAGTCAAGTCCTGCTTCGATTGACAGGGAAGTCAGTCTGATCTCACCTCAAATTACACGGGAAGATCAGTTGAAAGAATAAGGAGCAAAAGCCAAGAACACTGTTTGTTTGAACAATGTCCTTGCAATATTCAAAAGGAAATTGATGCATGGTCTTCCTTAATGCATTATTTCAATCTGACATCATGTTTTAAACAATATTCAGAATGGTGGGTATTTGTTCTTTTAATTTGCTTCCAATTTAACGCAGAAATGAGAACGTGAATTGATCATCTATAGTGTGTTTATAATCCAGAATTTAATTCAATCTTTATCATCATTGCTCTAGCTCTTTGAACCAAAATTAATGAATAAGCCTGTGTCCACCCTGCAGCTTAAAAAGTTCTTTTAGCTCTGAGTATTGCAGCGAATGTTGTAAAGAACAAGCTGCAGGCCCAAGTAAAATGGAAATGTTGCAGGACAAGGTGCCAAAAGTTAGTCCAAGGTTAATGATGTCCAAGCCATATAAATAATACATGCAGAGGGGTGGAGGAAAAAGCAGAATTCAGCTCCATGTCCAAAATAATATTTGTGGCTCCCTCACAAAAAAACACAGCTGATTCATGCTGTAAATTCACCAAAATAGAAGAAACAAGAGACCGGAATTCCCAATTCTGCAACAACATCTGTAGAACAGGAAGAAAATCAAGGTTTGTTTCTGAAATTCATAAATGTTGATGATAAGAATGTGGGAGATAGCAGGGATATAGGAGGATGATAAACCATGTTGTAGATGACAAAATGATTAGCCGGGTGGGTCACAGTGAGAAGGAATGTGTTGGTTACAAGAGGGTACAAACGGATTGTCAGATGGCCAGATCAATGACTGATAAACGGAAACACTGAAATATGTGAGATGTTGCTGCACTTTCGAAGATGTAACAAGAGTGACGTCAAACCATGATGATCCGTTGCATTTGATTTTGGAGAAGAGAAGAGTGAGGGGTGAACCTGACAGAAGTGTATTACAGCATGAGAGGTATGGACGAGTGAACAGACAACAGCTATTCCACTTAGTCAAAGGGTCAAAAACAAGGGGAAATATGTTTCAAGTGAAAGAGAGGATTCTAAGAGAGGATTTGTGAAATCTGTTTTGAACACAGAGCGTTCAAAAATGCTCAAAATATGTATCAAAAATGTATTGCCTGGGAGCGTGGTTCAGGAAGGTAACCTCAGAAACTTTGTAAAGCACTTGTATCAGCACTGGATGGAGCAGACTCGATAAGCCTTGTCTTTATTACATGATTCCATGTGGTGGCAGTCATTGAAGCTTTGATATATTCTGAAGCAGCAACCAATGGGACATGTTGGTTTGTTAAATCGAACTGTGCTCAGCAAGTGGCGAGATTACAAACAAGCATCATCCCATGGAGTATCAGCACTTACTCAACCTAGGACAGCCCAGCCATCTCTGAACTCATCCAGGATAATTCACATGCTCAGTGTAAGAATCGTCCAACACAGCATCAACATTATTCCAGCTGTTTGACACCATTATTTTAAGTTCACCAATAACACAGAAATAGACTTCGTTTCATTATTATATTGACTTCCCGTGTAAGGTTGTTCTCTTAAGACTAATAAATTCCTTCCCATATATTCGTATTGACATAGAGTCGGTTACCCTGCGAGCTGTTCATCACAGCATGGTGGCTTGTTTAACACTCTATCCATCACCAGTAATATTTACTCCCAGTTAAACTGGTATATGAGATGCACTGCTGGTACTCCCTCTCAACAGCCACTTGGATGGACCAACGTCAACTGGACGGGAACTTCTCAAGGGCAATTAATGCTGGTCTAGCTCCATTAATATCCCAAATGAACTAAAAAGACAATCCGATTTTCTAATAATTATTAAACAACGAAGACATTTTTTTAATCTGATGAGTTTGTCGCTGTCTTTGATGTTGTGTGATCTATTTCCGTGAAACCATTTCGTGCATATATTGGAAGAACATAAAAGCTCAGCTCACAGATACTCGGTAACGCAGCATTTAAACGCAAAATGCCAGGGAATAGTAGGTTATAGATCTTCAGGTAACTGGGAATAATGTAGTTTGGAGTTTTCTGGCTGGCGTAGTTGCATTGGGCTAAAGAGCCGGTTTGTATGCTGTATGCCTCTGTCACTTTAAATGTTGGAAACAGAGGATGTGGTCTCACTGTTTCCATAGCTTGTGAGCATCCAATAGTGAGAAATACAATCTCCAAGGGCACACAGGATTTGAAGCTATATCATTCTCCCTTCACTATCAATTTTTAAGAACCCCATTTCTCTCTTTGTAACATTCCTGTTAGTGTTCCTGCACCACAAGAACCCCTGGGGTCTATCACCATATTCTGAATAGAAATTAAACACAGGTAACAGAATGCTGGCCTTGGTAATGAAACGCACCTCACAAGAACAACTGAAAGGAATCTGCTGTTTTAAAGTTATCCATTCGACCCAATCTGATTTCTAAAGCAGTTTCAAGGGAGACCTTCCCTTTGTCCTATACTACTGACCTCTTGACAACATCACGAACCTTTCCTGAGTGCTTTTCCTGTGCTGTTTAAAAGTCACATATGGAAAGCTGTGCCCAATAATCTGAAAGGAAAAGTCTTCATGTTCATGAAAAACGTGACTTTTTTTCAGTATCTAAAAACAACAGAAATGTAGAACCTAGCATCAGGTGTAAGGAATCAAAACAGCTCCATAATGTGATAAGGTCGTGGTTGATCTGATTGTGACATCAATCACACATTCCTCCTTTGCCATGACAATGTTAGTGCTTCACTCTTAGTCAAGAATCTGCCTGTCTCTGCCTTAGGAATATTCAATGCCTTATCCGCCATCGTTCTCTGGGAAGAGAATTGTACAAAGACACAACACTCTGAGAGGATGACACGAAATCACCACCTTCTTAACAGAGACATTTTTCAGGTTTATAGTCCATCCACTCATGGTAATCTCTCACAAAAGCTGAAATATTGTTTTAGAATTCAACTTGAAAAGACTACTTGGAATATTCTGAGGTGAGGAGAAAGTGAGGACTGCAGATGCTGGAGATGAGAGCTGAAAATGTGTTGCTGGAAAAGCACAGCATGTCAGGCAGCATCCAAGGAGCTGGAGAATGACATTTCTGTCATGAGCCCGAAGGATGCCTGAAGAAGGGATCATGCCCGAAACGTCGATTCTCCTGCTCCTTGGATGCTGCCTGACCTGCTGCGCATATTCTGAGGTTAAACAAGATCACATGTCATTCGCCTCAACCCCAGCATTTGAAGTCATTTGAAGATTTCCTCCTGAAATAAACGCTCCTCACAAGAGTCAGCTGAGTGCATCTTCTATGGTTATGAATTGCATATTGCATTTCATATCATTGTGGCCATCGCTGTCTCGATGTGGTTACACTGCTACATTGTAAATCTGTAGAAAATCGCACTACTTTTAAATGTATTTAGTTTCAGAAAGTTTCAACACTTATCTTACCTCCCTAAGAATTTGATGTACACGTAAAGCTTTTGCTTTGTAATCCAGGTGCCCGGTTCCTCTGTGTCTAAAGCCAATCTCTCCACTGAAATAATACACTATGTTCCCATTCAACCCACCAATATCTTTTAGCACAGACACATATTTCCTACTATGTTCCATACATCAATATTTGGCTGTTCACTTGACCCACCGTAATCTCCTTATAGACTCATGTCCTCTTCATAACTTCCTTCTCGAACAGTTTCAAGTTTGTATTCTTGAATAATACATACAGAATATTTGGCCAAAGAGATACACTGTGGTCATATTGCAAAGTAATTGACAATGAAATATTATTACTCCATGTCTAAACTATAAATTTGAGACAATGCTAAAGTGTTTTGCAGTCGCACCACTCAGTTCCATTACTTAAAATAGAGTCAGAACGTGTGGAATGTGTGTGGGTGGAATTGAGGAACCGTAACGGTGAAAAAGCGTAGTTTGAGATATGTACAAGTCTAAAAATCGTAGTCGGAAGCTGGGACGCATGATAGACCAGGAGATAGAAACGATATGTAGGAAAGGCAAAGTTACAGTGACTGGGGGGACTTTCAATATGCAGGTGGACTGGGAAAATCAGTGGTAATGGTTTGCAAGGAAAGGAATTTGTGGAATGTCTACAAGATGGCTTTTTGGAGCAGCTTATGGTGCAGGCAACGAGGGAACGGGCAATACTGGATTTAGAGCCGTGCAGTGAGGCAAACTTGATAAGGAAGCTTAAGGCGAAGGGACCTTCGGAGGCAGTGATCATACTATGATTGAACCTACTCTTCAATTTGAGAGGGAGAAAGTAGAATCAGAGTTAATAATACAGCTGAATAAAGGCACCTTCAAAGACTCAAGGGAGGAGCTGGGTAGAATTGACTGGGAGAGGAGCCGAGCAGGAAAGACAGTGGAACAATAATGGCGGGAGTTTCTTGGAGCAATTTAGGAGTCACAGCAGAGATTTATCCCGAGGTAAAAGATGCATTGTACAGCGAAGGATGAGGCAGCCATGGATGACTGGGACAGTCATGACTAGGGTAAAAGAAAAATAGAAAGCAGATAACATAGCAAAAGGCAGTGGGAAACCAGAAGATTTGGAGGCTTTGAAAGACAAACAGATGGCAACAAAATAAGAAATAAGGACGGAGAAGATTAAATATGAGGTTAAGCTATCCAGTGATATAAAGGACAACATATAAAGGGAAAAAGAGAAGAAGAAGTGGATATTGGGGCACTGGAAAATGACGCTGCAGAGATAGTCGTGTGGGAAAAATAATAGATGAGAAACTGAATAACTATTAAGAGAATGGGCAAATAAGTCGCAGATGGAGTACAATTTGGGAAAGTGCGAGGTGATGCACATTTGTAGGAAGAAGACAGGCATGGACTACTTTATCAGTGGAGAGAAAAATCAGAAGTCTGAAGTGCGAAGAGAGTTGCGAGTTCCAGTTCAGGATTGTCTCTAGATAAACTTATAGGTTGAGTCAGCAATTAGGAAGATGTTGTTTCTGGTGCACAGTGTGTTTGAAATCTTATATTCAGCAAAAGAACTGAGTTGACTCTTTCAAACAATATTTGTTTATTTAACACGATTAATATTAGAACAATAAAACGTATTGTAACGCAATGATAAACGCTACAAATTATCTTATGCTTTAATTTAATTTTGGATGGTCACAAACCATCCCACTAGAAGTTGACCGGGCTCGACTTGGTGATGTTTTCTTGTTCTTCTGATGATCTTGGAGGTGTCTTCTCTGTCCGTGGTTATTCTCGAGTTACTGCACTGTGTGGGGCTTTGTGGTGATTTTATACTTCGAAGTCTTCACGCCTTTTTGGGAAGGTAAGGAGGATCTGTCAATGGAATGATCAGGTTCATTTACACTGATCAATCAGACTCAACCATGGGTTGGCTCAAGGGCAACATTCCATTGTCCCATTCAGGTCCAACTTCAGGTGAGTATTACCGGGTCTGGAGCTGTCAGGTTTGTTTGCAAACCGTTTGTGGGTAGCTGCAGCCTGTCTGGATTCTGCAGCATGTGGATTAGCACAGAGACTTTAGTCAAGGCTGGGATCCATTTCCCAGCATGCATTAATCATTGTTCATTTTTGTAACTCCATGGTTAATTTATTATTGCCCATCGTAAAACTATTCTTTCAGGTGGCCCGCCCAGTCAGAAAGGCAAATATGGTGATGGCATTTATTTTGAGAGTACTTGAATATTAAAGCAGGGATGGATTTCTGAGGTTCGATAAGTCTCTGGACAGACCACATTGGAGTATTGTGTACTGTTTTGTGCCCATAACTAAGGAAGGATGCATAGTCCCTGGAGCGTGTTCAGAGGAGCTTCACAAGAATGGTCCTAGGAATGAAAAGCTTAACATATGAGGTCTCTGGGTCTATACTCGCTGGAATTTATAAGGATGAAGGTGGATCTAATTGAAGCATACAGAATACTGGTTGCCTGGTCAGAGTAGATGTTGGGAAGATGCTTCCACGGTTAGGAGAGAAAAGGACTCAATGACATACCTTAGAGTCAAGAGAAGATCTTTTAGAACGGAAATAAGGAGAAATGCCTTCAGTCTGAGAGTGGCGAATCTATGGTAGAATGGCAGTTTCCTTCTCTAAAGGACATTAGTGAACCAGGTGAGTTTTTCTTGGCAATCGATTCATAACCACCATCCGCCCCTTAATTCCAGATTTCAAGTCACGCTCCACTACTTGCTGTGGCAGGATTTGAACCCAGATCACCAGAACATTATCTGAGCTTATTAACATCAGAATTCAGAGTTAATACCACGCGGCCACTGACTTGCCCAACCCTCTACACTGTGACTAACTTGTGCAGTTTGATATGCCCTATGATTTGCCTTAATGTTATCTTTGACTTCCTCATCAAGATATGAATGATTTTTCTCTATTATGCAATTCCTCTTCGGTCTTTAGTATCTCCCTAATTATTTGCCAAATTTGTTCAGCGGTCCTGCCTTTGCATGTTCTTTTCTCCCCCAGTCCACCCAGGCCAAATCCTTCCTTAGCACAGTATAATTATTATTGCCTAACATTTAAACTCTCATTTAGGACTCAGTCTTCACTCTTTCAATCTGAATGTGACACTCCAGCATATTGTGTTTACTCTTTCCAAGGCCAAGCTCATCCACCAATCCTTCCTTGTTACATAATATCAAATCTAAATTAGCCCATTCTCTGGTGGGTTCTATGACATTCTGCTCGCAGAAATAGTCTCTCATACATTTAATGAATCTTTATTCGAAGATATCATTGTCGAGATGATTAATTGAGTCAATTTGCATATTCAAACCACCCATAGTTATTGTTTGCCCTTGTTACAAGTTGTCACTCTTTTCAACCACAGAAGTACTTGGGGGGACAATAGCTGAAAATTACTCTTCCCAAGGGCTTGCTTCCCATGTTTTTTATTTGCACTGAGACGGATTTCAAATCTGTTTTGGCACAAAACACTTTGTAAAGGTCTGAGTACCCATTCACACGAACAAGTGTTTATTTTCTTTTCACTAGCCACATTTCACAGTAAATATCTAGAATTAAGAGAGCTAAAAGTGGTCATGAGATATCTTTAGCAAACAGGATTGAGGAAAATACCAAAAACTTTGTTTTCATATATAAGGAGCAAGAGGGTAACTAGAGAACTGTTTGGCCCACACAAGAAAGTTGTGAGTCAGAGAAAATGGGTGAGATTCTTAATGAATACTTTGCATCTGTATTCAGTAAGGAGAGGGACATGATGGGTGTTGAGGTTAAGGGTAGATCTTTGAGTACTCTGGGTCAAGTCGACATAAAGAGGGAGGGGTTTTGGATATTCTAAAAGGTATTAATATAGACAA
>NC_057717.1:58253104-58276188 GCF_004010195.1 Chiloscyllium plagiosum | reverse complement strand
TGTCCAGGACGGGGAGCTGTGCAGAAATCAGCAGTGCATTGATCTATAAACCCGGACGAGATATCTGTCCAGCACCGGGAGCTGTGCAGAATACAATAGTGCACTAATGTGTGAAACTGAACGAAATATCCATCCAGAATGTGGAGCTACACAGACTACATCATTGCATTATCTATGAAACTCAACCAGTTAGTCTGACCAGCACAGCGACCTATGCAGTAATCACCCGTGAATTAATCTGGAAAAGAGGAGCAGTTAGCCTCCCAGCATGTAGGACTGTGTACACCACCCCAGTGCATTGATCTGTAAACCAGGAGCAGTTACCCTCCCAGCATGTAGGATTGTGTACCCCAGCCCAGTACGTTGATCTGTAAACCAGGAGCAGTTACCCTCCCAGCATGTAGGACTGTGTACACCACCTCAGTGCATTGATCTGTAAACCAGGAGCAGTTACCCTCCCAGCATGTAGGGCTGTGTACACCACCCCAGTGTATTGATCTGTAACCCAGGAGTAGTTACCCTCCCAGCATGTAGGACTGTGTACACCATCCCAGTGCATTGCTCAGTAACACTGTGTTAGATCCCTGCCCAATGTGGGGAAACTTGCAACCCCCATCCATTTACATCTCCATCTCTCCATTGTGCCCTGACAAGGGGATGCTGTGAGTGTGAACATCACTGCCAGAGAGAGATTGCGGGGGAGTCAGTTTAAATATCACCACATGGGAGAGGTTTGGGAAATAGACAGAGAGGAGGAGACTGAGAGACAGTGTCATGGAAGGATGTGTTTCCAGGTTGCAGAATGCTGAAATGTAGACACTTCGATAACATCCTGTAACATGAGCCTGTCTTCGCAGGAAAGATGGGAAAAAGGGATATTGGTGTGAGATCAGATGATGGAGAGGTTTGGATGAGCATTTGTTGTACAGCTTTGTTAATGGGAGTCCTTCTTGATGGAGGTACACACCATCACCCGAGTATTCCTGGATATTCCGTAACTCCTGACAGTGGTGTCATCTTTAAAAGGCCAATGGGCACATGGTTGAGCTTTCTCCGTTCGGAGCTGCCCTGTACAGTTTACCCTGAGCATGGCAGATAAGGGGAAATTACACCACGGTTTGTCGACAGGGGCACGGAGGTCCTGGTAGATGGGCTAGTACAGAAGGGAACCATTCTCTTCCCAGAGGAGGCCACACCACCATGGCCTGAGCCAACGATGGCCTGAGCTCCCCACCCAGCTCAGTGCAGTATCTGCAGTCTGAAGAAATGTCCAGCAATACAGGACAAGCATCAATAACCTTCCCTGTTTTGTCAGGATAAGGGTCACCGTATTCTCTCTGCTCCCTCACACTCACGGAATATCTGTTATAGCAGCGACCACCGAACAAGACATGCTCCACCACTCTCATTGCCACATGCAGCACCTTCCCCCTCTCTCTTCCCTCCACTTTATCCCCCACCCACACACTAATAACACTGCATGGATTCAACACTGTGGACTGATGCCCTCCAGAGCCCTCACCATGACCCCCTCCCCACCTAGACTAACACTAACAGCAGGACCACCCACTCCCTCCCTCACTCCCTCCCTCCAATTCCAGAAGAAACAGCCTGAAATAGGACAGAAAGTGCCAAGCTGGGTGTTGGAGTGCCCGATATCCGTTCCCTCGCCCTCTCCTCCCGCCATGTGGGGAGGACCCTGGTAGGAGACGGAGAGGACCGGGACACCTTGTGTGGACGTTCCACCGACCGAGTAAGGAGCAATGTTCAATGAAGGAAAATTCTCACTTTAAACCCACTGGCAGCTCCGTTTTCCCCCGGCACAACATAGAAGCCGTGGCACTAAAGCCATCTCCCTTTTGTGTAGAGCTGGTACAAATGGAATCCCCACGGTCTCGGTGGGCAGGGGGATTGGCTCATAACACATCGTCACCACCACTTCCCAGGAAGGGAGCATCGAGACTCCCTCCAAGACCTCCTCCTGTAAACAGCTCAGATACTGAAACTAATCTGTGATAGTTACTGCTCTCCCCCTTGTCCTGACATCTTCAATAATCTGTGCTCATATGCACCGAGGACCCTCAGTTCCTGCACACCCTTTATAATGGCACAGCCTGTTTTAAACTGTCTTTCTTTATCTTTCTTACCAAAGTGCATCACCACACACTGCTCTGCATTGATCCCCGTCTACCTTACATCTGAACACGACACCAATGTGTCACTGTCCTGTTAGAGTTCCACACTGTCCTCCATAGACTTCAGAGTTCTTCCAGGTTCGGTGCCATCTACAAACATTGAGATTGTCATAGCGTCACAGTCCCCATGAAACAACTGAAATGCTGCCACACACACGAGTGTGAGCAAGTGAAATACTGATGTATTCCCATGGACAGAGTCGAATAATGACATACTGTCAATGGAGCAACAAAAGTCCTGACACACATCAGACGGAGTAGATGAAATGTTGACAAGCCACAGAGCAAGAGAAATCCGGATTGGTTCCACTTATCTATATTCATCAGGGTAGAATGTGATCAAGTTGAAAGTGTATACTGTACCTTTAAGCGAGGGTGAATGCTGTTCGGAACTGAGAGCTTACAAGCACCTGAGATATGAGAGGATGGCAGACCCAGAAGCAGTATATTTCTGTAGAGCTGGAGTCGGGTAATCAGCAGTTCAGAGAAAGAGGGTCTCAGAGTTGTGAATAGATGATGTAAAATGTTCACTTTCAGAGTGAAAAAATAAATTGATGTTTTTATTTAAACAGTAGAATTTGGCTGTTCTCTGTCCCTCATATTTTAACAGTTTACGAGGCGAATTGAGCATTTCTTTACGCTTAATTTGAATTACCAGATTAGTCAATGCTGTGTCCTCGCAATTGCAGTGCGTGTATCTGTGTGTCTCTGTGTGGGGCAGGTCTGGCAGTCTCTGTGTTGCTTAAAGTATTGCAATGCCACCCTCTCCTGGCCTCCCCACGCCACTGCACAGGCATTGGTAAAGGGTGAAAACCAACAGGTATCCATTCAGAGAGGGGGAGGGAGAGGGCAGCTGCTCACAGTGCCATCCAAACTGATGTCTTATCAATGGACTGATCTAAATGTCCTTTGAACATTGTAACTGTCCCTGCTTTCACCACTTCCTCTGGAAGTTCATTCCACACCCAAGCCAGCTTCTATCTAAAATATTTACCTCTCATGACTTTTGTAAATCTTTTTTTCCACGCACCTTAAAATATCTCTCAGTTTTGAATCCGCAACTCTCTGAAAAAGACATCAGCCCTTCAGCGTATCTGTACGCCTCATTATTTTATAAATCTCTGTAAAGCTACCCCTTCATCTCCAGTGAAAAAAGTCCCAGCCTACACAGCCTCTCCTTATAGCTCAATCCCTCCATTCCCAGCAACATCCAGGTTAATCTCTTCTCAATCCTCTCCACCTTAATAATATCAAGGTCAGTAATATCAAAGTATTCGATATGGAGGCATTTACTAAGGGTGGGGAAGTCCAAAACAAGTGGAAATAGTTTTAATGTGAGAGGGGAAATATTTAAAAGTGACCAAAGGGGCAGCTTTTTTACCCAGAGGGTAGTGTGCCTATGGAATGAGTGGGCAGGGTGACCAGACTGGACACAAGATTCTAGAAGAGGTCTCACGAGTGTCCTGTACAACGTCAACACAACGCTCCAATTCCGTTCCTCAAAGGTCTGACCAATGAAGACAAGTGTGCTGAACGCCTTCCTAACCACACTATCTTAATGCGATGCAAATTTTAAAGATTTATACCTGACAGCTGAGTTCTCTGTTCTACAAGACTGCCAAAGATCCTACTTTTAATTGTATTGGTCTTGATCTTGTTTGATTAATCTAATCTAATACTTGGCATTAATCCAAACTAATCTCCTTCTGCCACTCCGCAGCCCAGTGAGTGTTATTACCATTACCCCACCACCCCCCTTCAAATTAAAATTCCTTCCTCCTCTCTACGAGTCCTGCACACTCCGGCCTGGATTTTCACAAAGACCCTGAGCTTGGTTTGCCTTGTGTGGTTAGGGGGAGGAGGGACAGATTTCAGACACAGTCAGTGGGGAGGAGAGGCTGGACAGTAATTAGCCGCCTGGTATCATTTCATGGTTTTAGGAAGAGGGCAGTCAAATGTGAGAGTTGGGTAATACTGATCGGTGTTTTGCTACCAGAAATTATGCTCTTTTTCTGTCTCTGGTGTTCAGTTATAAATATCCATTTCAGACCCTTCAGTGGGGCAGAGTGTGTCTGCAGGATTTCTTTCCCTAATATTGCAGACTGCAGATTATAGCGATTAAAGATGTTCATAGTTAATTTCGAAAGTACAGCACGTGCACTCAATATCCTACAGTTGAGACAAATATCTTGCCTTTGTTTAACAATACAAAGTGTTTTTTGTAGTTCAGTAATGGTAACCCGATTATAAAAAATCCACACCGAGCTGAAAACGGGCACTTAAAATATGACTCAAAATCTGGATATGGTAGTGTAGTGGGTAATGTCCCTCCCTCTGAGCCAGAGCTCTGAATTTGAGTCTAATTCCTGAACGTGTGTGGTAGTTTTCCAAGCTCTGGACCAGAAGTTCTGAATTCAAGTCCTGCCTGGTGCAGAGGCATGTCACAGCATGTCAGAACAGACTGATGAGCAAACACACAGGAGAATAATGTTACAGCTTTATGGGTATTGCCGAGCGGTCCCTACCTCCGGGCACAAAGGTCGAGGTGTAAATCCCACAGAGGTGTCTCATGATACATCTGAACAAACTGAATAGAATGGATTTAGAATTGTGACTTGATGGATAAGGAAGATGTGTCAGTATTGAATTTCAGAATTTAGGCCCGGGATAAGTGAAAGCACAGCTATTCGTGTTGAGTGGAGTTACGCAGCAGTAGAGGTTTATAAAATCAGAACGGTCATGGATAGGGTGAGTAGTCAGGGTTTTTGCCCAGGTTGGGGCGTCCAACACTAGAGGGAATTGGTTGAAAGTGAGAGGGAAAAGATTTTCAAGGGGCCTAACGGGCACCTTTTCACACAGAGAGTGGTGTATATATGGAATGAGCTGCCAGAGGAAGTGGTGCAGCCTGGTACAACTACAGCATGTAAAAGGCATCTGGGCACTGACAGACCTGCCGAGCTTTTCCAGCAATTTCTGTATTTGTTACAAAATGCATTCATTTTAATACAGGTATTCTTAATTCATTAAACATTTTTTTTTAATGTCGCCGGGACAAGTAAACATATCTTCAAATCGACCGAGACCATTGTCTGCTAATTGTGTGGCTCTGTGCATGACAGCAGCAAAGATGCACCTACATGGAACAGGGAATGTGATGGAGACATAGTTTGGACAATGTACAAGGAGACCTCACATGATTAAGAGAGAATGACATTATTGTGTGATTCAACTCAGAGAGGGAGAAAATGTAATCTGCCTGAGAAGAAACGGCCTATTGCACTCTCTCTCCTTCATTGTTCCTCATCACAGTAATGTTTGCGAGCTAAAACAAAAAAGCCCTATAGTCATCATTACCATTCTTATTTTTATGGAATTCCTATAGTGTGGAAACAGGCCCTTCGGCCTAACAAGTCCGTACCAACCTTCCCAGGCCCATTCCCCTACATTTACATCTGACTAATACACCTAATCTAGAAATCCCCGAACACTTTGGACAATGTAGCGTGACCAAATCACCTAACCTACACGGTTTAAGCTATGGTGGGAAACTGGAGCACCCATTAGAAGCTCACACAGACAAAAGCAGAATGTGCAAACCCCACACAGATAGTCGCCCGAGGCTGGAATCAAACCCAAGGACCTGGTGCTGTGAGGCAGCAGTGCTAACCACTGAGCCACTGTGCTAACTATTGAAAGATTCCTGACCAGAATCTCCTCACTGCCTAATGCGAAGGGAATTCAGCCACGTCCAACTGTTCCAGGATGAAATTTCATGCTAGCAGCTTGTGTGAGTAGAATATTTTCAGAAGCAGAATGAAGTTTTGGACAATCTCTCAATTTTTAGAAAGGGAAATATCGATTATATATTTGCAATACACAAATACTTTGCCATTCATCTTTCCATCTTCGCTTAAGTAGATTAGATTACTTAAAGTGTGGAAACAGGCCCTTCGGCCCAACAAGTCCACACCGCCCCGCCGAAGCGCAACCCACCCATACCCATACATTTACCCCTTACCTAACACTACGGGCAATTTAGCATGGCCAATTCACCTGACCTGCACATCTTTGGACTGTGGGAGGAAACCGGAGCACCCGGAGGAAACCCACGCAGACACGGGGAGAACGTGCAAACTCCACACAGTCAGTCGCCTGAGGCGGGAATTGAACCCGGGTCTCTGGCGCTGTGAGGCAGCAGTGCTAACCACTGTGGCACCGTGCCGCCACAAGTAATATTGCTTTGAACCATAAACGTGTTGTTTTAGCAGATTAAAGAAACTAGCCTGATTTGTTCCTAAAACTGACTCTGATCCAGTCTGAGACCGATATTATCGGCTACATCACCAACCTGGTTACATTTAACATGTGTTGTGAGCAGTGGAGGAGTGGGAGTAGAAAAGGAAACAGTGACCCAAAAGCCACGGAACTATAGACCGGTGAGTCTGATGTCAGTGGTGGATACATTGTTGGAGGGGATTCTGAGGGACAGGATTTACACACATTTGGGAAGGCAAGGACTGCATGCGAAATCATGTCTCATTTATTTGATTGAGTTTTAATGAAGAGGTGGCAAAGACGATTGATGAAGGCAGTTTGGTAGGCATTGTCTATATAGACCTCAGCAAGGTGTTCATAGCATTCCGGTTGGTAGGCAGATTAGTAAGGTTAGGTTACAGGGGATACAGAGGAAGCTAGTCAATTGGATTCACAACTGGTTTGAAGGTAGACGGATAGGTGGCTTATGGCCTGCAGTGTGCTGCAAGATTCATTTCTGAGTTTACTGAATTTCATCATTGATATCAAGGATTTCGGTATGAACATCGGAGGCATAGTTAATAAGTTTACAGATTACATCAGAAAGGTGGTGTAGTGGAGTATCTCAGGGTACAACGAGACCACAATTAGATGGGACAAAGGGATAAGGAGTGACAGATGAAGCTTAATTTAGATAAATACGAGGTTTTGCATTTTGGAAAGGCAAATCAGGGCAGGAATTATACACTTAATAGAACATAGAACATAGAAGAATACAGCGCAGTACAGGCCCTTTGGCCCTCGATGTTGCGCCGATCCAAGCCCACCTAACCTATACTAACCCACTATCCTCCATATACCTATCCAATGCCCGCTTAAATGCCCATAAAGAGGGAGAGTCCACCACTGCTACTGGCAGGGCATTCCATGAACTTAATGGTAAGGTCCTGGGGAGTGTTATGGAACAAAGGGACCTAGGGCTGCAGGTGCGTTGTTCCTTGAAAGTGGAGTCACAGGTAGACAGTGTGGTGCAGAACACATTTGAAACATTTACCTTAATCAGTCAGAACATTGAGTATAGGATTTGAGGTGGCATGTTGCATCTCTACAGGAAGTTGGTGAGGCCACTTGAAGAATACTGCGTACAATTCGGGTTTCTGCAGAACACATTTAAAAAGATGTATCAGGACTGCACAGTTTCAGCTTTTGGGAGAGGAGGATTCGGTTGAGGTGTTTCCCCCTGGAGTCAGAGGCTGTGGGGTGACATTGTAGAGGTTTATAAAATCATCAGTTGCATGGATATTCTGAATAGCCACTATTTCTTTCCCAGGATAGGGGAGTCCAGAACAAGAGGGCATAGTCTGAAGGCAGAAGGGCAATGATTTAGAAGGGACATTAGGGGTAAATGTTTCACACAGAGAGTGGTGTGTGTACGGAAAGTGCTGTCAGAGGAAGTGGTGAAGGTGGTTACAATCGCATTTTTAAAATGTGTCTGATACAGGAGGGATATTGACCAAATACTAGCAAACTGGACTTGATCAGATTTGGTTATCAGGTCCGAGTGGACAGATTGGACTAACGGGTCCGTTTCCATTCTGCATGACTCTCCGATTCTATAAGAGGTATGAGGAGAAATTCTGAAACGACCTTTGGAGAGGGAATTCTCTTCACCAGAAGTTTAGTGTGCTTACATGTTCACATTAAAGCAAAGCTGAGTTAAATATTTGACAGAAAAGTGAGTCACGGATAATGGGATACAGACAGGAAAGTGGGGCTGAGACCACAACCTAATCAGCCACAATCTTAGTGCCTGGTAAAGAAGGCTCAGTGTCTAATGATCCACTCCTGCTCCTCAGTCCTATGTGTCTGTGTTCCATTCAACCCCTTAAACCTGCTAGACAGGAGCAGTTAAAGGATACTTCCCTCTATAAACTGGTGCACAGAAAGAGAGGAAACCATTCAATCCCTCAAGACTGTGCCACATGGTTTGGGGTTGTTTGGAAAATGTGACTTGAAAACCCAAGCTATGTATGAAAGAAGCCCCTCATCTCTCTGCAGCTTCCCCTCTGCAATTTGTTCTTCATTTGTTTGTCATGTTATAGATCCAGATTCACTGTGAATACAGCCCACAGACCTCACCCAGGGATTGCTCACTGAATCCTCCGGTCTCACGACTCAATAACAGAACTTCCAGGAAAATAACACTCACTAACTTTCCAATAACAGAATGGGAGAACATCAGAAACAGGGCTAGTTCGTTCACCACTCTCCCAAGCTTGACTTGCCCTTCACTAAGATCATGGCTGACCTTCTCCTGGTCTCAGGTCCTCTTTAATGCCCGATTCTTCATATCCCTTACCTCTCCAACAGGTCAATATCCATCCACCTCCTCTTCAAGTAATTCATCGTCTCGCTCCCCAAACACTCTGGAAAAGAGAATTCCTGACATTCAATACAATCTGTTTGATGAAAACACTTGCTGCTACTATATCCTGGCCTGTTATATGATCGAAAGACGTGAACACAAGGGTTCAGGTAAGAGTGACTGACCCTGATATCAAGGCAGTGGTTGACTAAGGTTGACATCAAAGTACTTAACAAAACTGGACTTAGTTCGAATCAAAGTAAACTCCCCACTGTTGGAGTCAATCATAGCACAAAGGAAGACGTTTGTTGTTCGTGGATGTCAATCATCTTAGTCCTGGGTCATCTCCATGGGAGATCCTCAGGGTAGCTTCCTCTTCACAAACATCTTCAGCTGCTTCATCAATATCTCCCCGCCCCCACCCACATCCTCCCCATCATAAGATCAGAAGTAGGGATGGTCATTGAAGATTCCACAATGTTCAGAATAATTTGTTCCCCGTCCCTCAGCTCCTGAACCAGTCTGCGTCCATGTGCAGCAAGACCCAGACATCATTCAGGCTTGTGCTGTTAAAGTGTCAGTAACATTCATGTAGCAGATCTGCTAGACTGTGCACATTGTCACAGAAAGATTCATGGGTCAAATCTTATCTGCACTTTTTCCTTTAAATCTGCGGTAACACATCAGCTATCACATCTTTACGGCCCACGCCATGAATATTTTGTAAGTTAAAAGTCAGTAACATGAGACTCCAATGAAATATTCTCATATTTTAGTCTTTAATTCTTCCAAAAAATGCAAGAGGATTGTGGTGCAATCGTCTCCGACAGCCTGTTTGTCACATAAACAACAAAATGTTGTCAGGCCAGTACCAAACTCAATAATCCTTTTTAAATAGTGGAGCATTTTCTTTCCGGTGGGTACTTGGTTTTTTTTACAGGTAGCCAATTGGCCATTCCACTCCATTCTCATATTCGTACATCAATACATCTCCAACCCCTATATCGCTAGCAATCATCGCAACTTTGAAGGTTTTCAAAATATTTGGTGTAGCTAAAACTGGTGCGGTGGTTAATGCTGCTTTTGCATTCTCAAATGCCTGCTGGTATTATTCTATACATCAACATTTCGTGTTCTTCTTCAGTAAATCCATCAGCGGTTCCATGACGCTGCTGAAGTTTGGAATAAACTTCCAATGGAATCAACTCAGTCCCAAAAATCGAAGCTTTGCTTTCTTCAAGGATGGTTGTGGAAATTCCTAAACGTCCTTCGTCTTTGTATTCCATCGGCTCAATCTTCCATGTCCAATGTAATGTCCCAAGAACGTCAACTCTGCTTTCGCAAATTCTGTTTTCTTTACGTTTATTGCCTGTTTTCCTCCTTGTAATCGTTCCACGAGCTCTTCCAACTGTAACATGTGATCTTTCCATGACTTGCTAAAGATCACTGCATCTAACAGATAAACTGCACAATTTGTTAATCTGGTCAAAACTCTGTTCATGAGTCTTTGGAATGTGGCTGGTGTATTATTCTTTCCAAAGAACATCACTTTGAATTGATATTGCCTATTTAAAGTTACAAACGCAGAAACTTCTTTCACTTCCTCGGATCAAGTTAAATGCCAATAACCATGCAGTAAGTCCAACTTTGTGATGTGTGTGGCATGTCAAACTTTACGTATGCAGTCTGTGAATCTTGGTATTGGATAGGAGTCTGATTTTATTTCAACGTTGACCTTCTGTTAGTCCACACAAAATCGCTGAGCCCCATCAGGTTTGGGAACTAACAGTTGAAACTTTATTGCTGGAACAGCACAGCAGGTCAGGCAGCATCCAGGGAACAGGAGATTCGACGTTTCGGGCACAGGCCCTTCTTCAGGAATCCTGAAGAAGGGCCTGTGCCCGAAACGTCGAATCTCCTGTTCCCTTGATGCTGCCTGACCTGCTGTGCTGTTCCAGCAATAAAGTTTCAACTTTGATCTCCAGCATCTGCAGACCTCACTTTCTCCTGGGAACTAACAGGATCAGCATACTCCACTCACTCTGACTAGGTTCAATGATACCTTCATTGAGCATCGCACCCACTTCCCTCTGGACCTCGGTGGCTTTGTGACGATTAAGCCTGCAGGAGTGTTGTTTATCAGAACAGCATTCTCTACTTTCACCCCATACACAAAAGTGTAAGTCCTCCCATCTTGGTTCTGCAAATGTCCTCATACTGCTACAATGAACTTTCAATTGGGTTCATTGCTCTTGCAACAGACAGGTCGCTATCCTATCCCACTCCTCAAAGACTTCCTTGTTATTTAAAGGATTTTGCGTCACATCAAACGCCATGACATCTGTCTTTGATTCCTCACTCTGTGGGGCAGTAACTAACACCTGTTTCCCCTATCTCTATATTAGTAAGATTACAACGTATTCACATGACATACTTGCTACCATTTCATTTTTATATCCAGCATCTTTACCAGATAGTTCACCTATCTCTACATTTTCTCTATTTCGAAGGGTCCACTAAATGTGGTTTTGACGGGATTTCCTACCACTGGTAGCATCAACATGAAAAAAAAATCATAGGTTTTACCTGTCACTTGCTTCATTCTATGCTGTGCCCTCTTCAGTTGTTGTTTAGCTAACTCACATACTGCATTTAATCTCTCCCTCACCTCATATACATAATTCTAGTTTGAAATCTCCGACTTCAGTCTGATTAAATTTTCTTTAATTAATTCAAAAATACCTCTCACTGCATGTCCAAATATTAACTCAAAGGGAGTAAACTGAATAGATTCATTCGGGACATCTCTAATTGCAAACAATTTATCCCAATCATTCGTGTAATCCTGACTGTACGCTGTTAACATGGTCTTCAGCGTCTGATGCTAACTTTCCAAGGCTCCCTGGGATTCAAGATGGGACGCACGATTTGAAGTGCTGTGAGCCTAAGCTATCCATGATTTGCTTAAACAGCCGAGCGGTAAAATGACTCCCTTGGACTGACAGAAACTCTCTGGGTAGCCAGTACTGAGTAAAGAACGCTACCAAGCCCTCCACCACCCTTTTTGCCTTAATTCTTCAGAATGGAATTGCCTCTGGTAATCTGACAGACACATCCAATATGGTCAGAAAATATTGGTTTCCCATTTTGTTTTAGAAAGGGGGCCTACACAACTAATCATAACCCTCATGAAAGGTCCGTCGAATGCAAGAATTGGCAACAAAGGTTTTAGTCCTGCCTGTGGCTTACCTGCCATTCGGCACTTATGAGAAAAATAACCATGTCCTTGTGCATTGCAGGCCAGTAGAAATGCTTTTGTACCTTAGCCTGAGTCATCCAGGTGACCTCCTGCAGGTATACCTAGATAATCTCCTGCAGGTAGTTCATGTGATACCCGTAACATTTCCTGTCTGTATGCTATCACCAACACAATCTGGTCAACTTCAGACCATTTCTCCTCGACTCTAACCTGCTGTGGTCTCCATTTTCATTTAGGATTCCATCTTTAAGTTGCTAACGCTCGACAATTAATTCTGATTCCTTTTCTGAGTATGCATCAATTTATGTAAATTTCTGTTGTAAGGCCATTAGCCTTTGACGACTAAACACCTCTGTCTTACCCTCTGCCTGTTTAGGTTTTTCCCGCACTACTACATGAAACAACGGACCAGCTAATTAAACTTCCGCTCCTTTGTCTTTCTCTTTCCTTTTTGCATCTTGTTGTAACTTATGACAGTGAGATCTTGTTATTAAGCAGTCTGGAAAATCTCCTGGGTATATGTCTTTTAACTCCTCAATTTCCCGGTCTCCCTTTGAGTTCTCCACCACAAAAGGTGTCACTCCCACCTTTGATCCTGCTAAATTGTTCTCAAGAATAAAACGGTATTTCTGAAACTGATGGTCTGTCACTCACTCCCATTGTTACATCCCCAATCTTGATTTGGATCTCCAACCTGATTTTACACAGGGGAGCACTACATTTCTGTCCCCATAGCACAAATTATCAATCTCTCAGGTAACATGTCAGAAAGAGTGCAAATGCTTTCATCATTTACTTTTAGAGGCTGAGAGAATCTGAGGACTACAGACTCTGGAGATCACAGTTGAAAGATATGGCGCTGGAAAAGCACAGCAGGTCAGGCGCAGGAGAATACACGTTTCAGGCAACTGGGGTAAAGCGTTCTGAGAGATACATAGGTGGGTGGGAGTGGAGCTTGGCGGAAGATAACTTGGAAGGCGATAGATAGATACGGGTGGGGGTGATGGTGAGACGTCACAGGGCAGGGTGAAGCAGATAGGTGGTAGATCAGATGTGATACTCCAACCACACGGCGTCAACATCAATTTCACCAGATTCTAATTCTCCCCTCTGCCAACCTCATCCCAGATTCCACCCTTCAACTCAGTATCACCCTCTTCGACTCTCTTGACTGTCCACCTTCCTTCCCACATGTCCACTCCACCTTCCTCTCCGACGTATCACGATCACTCTCACCTTCATTTTCCTATCGCCTCCCAGTGACCTTGCTTTTATCTTATAGCCACCTTCTGCCCCCTCCCCACCACTTTCCAGATGAAGAGCTTGTGCCTGATATGTCAATGTTCAGCTGCTGCCTACCTGTTGTGCTTTTCCAGCACCACACTTTTCCAATATTAGAGAATGAGCAGATCCCGTATCTCACAAAATTATGCCTTGTTATCCTTCTCCCCTGTTTTTTCTGAGTAAACTTTCCCCACAGAGGTGAATTCTCCATAGCGATCAGGTACTAACTTCATACTCAGCCCCCTTTCTAGGCTGTGCACTCTCCTACAGTTCCTCGGCTTTTCTTGGGGTGTCCTTTACTACTTGCAATAATGCCACTGGCTTAGCCCCTTTTACCACATCTTTTTCCACAGTACATTTCTTCAATGATGAGCATTGTGACTTTTTTATCCCACTTATGGCAGTGAAGAGATCTTTTCCCAGTGCCATTCTTAAGCCACTGGCACTGTAATTCTATATATTCCACTCCAGTACTGTGAAACCACCTGAGGCCTTTCATTTCCTTTCAACCCTCTTGGGCGTCTTTATTAACCTAAACAAACCATTCCCAGTGTGCTCTCAATCTTTGCTTTGTAGAGTAGGATCTCCCCTTCTCCCAATTTCTATCCCTTACAGGAAGGAGATCCTATCAGAAGCTAAATTGCAGCTCATGCACCAATGCATATTTATCTGCCATCTCTGCCACTCTTCTCACTTCTTGAACATCCTGTTCATCTGCATGACTTCTGATCATCTCTGGAAGTCAGTGTTTCAATTCCTCCAGCAGAATGATCTGTCTCAGAGCCTTGTCTAATTTTAAGACCCATGCCCATCTATAAAAATTACTATGTTTAACTCTTTCAAACTCAACATAATTCTGACCTGGTTCCATTATTATGTTTCTAAACCGCGCTCTATATATTTCTGGTACCAATTCATAGGCACTAAATAGCCAGTTTAACATCTGCATAATCTTTTGACCCCTCATCTGACAACGCTGCACTAACATCATTAGCTCTGCCTACCAGCGTAGTCTGAACGAGCATTACACACATGTTCTCTGACCACTCCATCTGTCTATCCAATTTTTCAAATGAAATAATGAAGGCAGCTACATTTTTCTTATCAAAATATGGTAATATTTTAGTGTATATATATCCCTACCTTTTAGTTTAATCTCTATCCTGTTAACTTGACTTTACTGACAAATGCGCGTCTCTCTCTCTTTCTCTTTCTCTTCTACCTCTCTTCCTCTTGCTTCTCTCTTTCTTTTTGTCTCACTTTTTAATCTTCTAACTTCAGTTACTGCATTAGCAGTCTATTTTTTTTCGAACTCTGCTGCACTCACTGTCAGTTTCTCCGATACACTGAAGTGCTTGACCAACACCATTGCAGTTTCAGCTTCCCTTTTGTCCCCGGTTAAACCCAATTCTAACATATTTGCTAATTCTAAATGTACACCCTTCCTCCGTCTTACTAAACTTCTTGACAAATTGGGAATCATTTTCAAACCCCAGAACCTTTTTAGTATGTTAAGACCCATTTCTTTAACTTTTCATTTAGTCATCCATAAGTAACCAAAATGAAACAAATTTTCTGACCTAAGTTTTATTTGAAGATCGACAGTAATTGCCAAGTATTGGAATCCGCTGGGACCTTTTCACATCTGTCCAAATCCTGAATGACAAGCCCCCAAACTGTTAGGACATCGATTTGTAATACCTGTGTTAATAAAAACCAAACACCAAAAAAAAACTCACCTCGCCTCGTTATTTGTTAAAACATGATTGACACAGAACTCTCAAATTCCACTATTCAAAGAAAAATAACAATATATTTTATGAACCCGAACAGTAAACACTAAACAACAACTATTCACAAGTACAAGACCCAATTTACGCAACTGAAAATACGCTGTTCTATTAACACACTCATTAAACATTACATTAACTTAATCTCAACACCGCACACTCTCTGTCTTCCCCGCCGTCTTCAGTCTTCCATCTGCTGATCTCCCTGGGTCAACTTCTTTTTGTTTTTTTTACTGTAAGTAGGTTTAACATGAAAAAAGTGTTTGGATAGAAATGTTTGTTTAATGTTCCCACTTATTTTCAAAATACCAGGTTTATATACTCCCCATGACACATTAAAATCTCATATTTTGATTGGTTTCCAGGTGGTAAACAATAAAGTTCAGCTTCCAGTGGTTTCTGGTATCCTGGGCATGATTCAAATTAATTGGTTCCATTCGAAGGTAATTTTTGGTATCGCAAGGAAGAGTCACGGCCCTCTCTCTAATTGATGTGATAGATTAGGGGACATTGTTTTTTTCTGGCCAGGGTATGTTAAATATCTACCCCATTTATCACCATCCTCAAATAATCTCTGTTTCGCAAAGGAGATTGCCCTCTATTGTCTGGGTAAGCGCAGCATTCAAAGTAGCCCTGAGGGCTGTAATCTGCTGCAACTTGGTTACAGACGCTCTGTCACACTCTGCGGTCTGAGCTGCCTGCAGAAAAGCCTCAAGTATATGCTGCAGCTCTGCCTTCTGCCACGTCTGGGTCGCCGAGTAAGAAATAATCAAACTTCTTGCATAGGCCTTGGCAGTTTCCCAGAGCACTGAGGGATTACTGGCCGTAACCAAATTAATGTCTTAAAAAAAATTAAATTCCTTCAAAATTCCTTAATAAACTTGCTTTCCTTCAGGACAAAAGGAGCAATGCGCCAGTGCCGTGAGCCTGTCCCATCACCACTGACCTTATCCTCCATGCACACTGTTGTATGATCAGAAGTGGCGATTTTCGCAATTCTGCAGAACAGCACCGAATTTAAAAAGGTCAACAGGGCAAATAAATGCCAATCCTCGTACAGCACTTACGTGGCTGAGAGAAAAAGTTGAAGACCCTCCCATCAAGATGTTGACAACTCCACACACCCACCAACCCCAGCGCCCTGTTCAGGTCCACCAACTGCCTGGATTGCAGGGGCATACCCGCAAGACCCCAAGGCATCCTGACCACTTTGGGGTTAATAAGTAGGTTCCAGTCTCTCCCTATTACTGTATGACGTGTCCCGAGGGCCATCAACCTGGAAAGTGCATCTGTTAAAAATTTGAGGGAATGTGCCTGGTGCAGCACACATTCAAATTCCCATACGTACCTCCATGTCTAAAAGCTTTATGAATCATAAAGCACCCATATTCATCCTTAATTTGGTCTCACAGTTGAAATGGAAGATTCTTCTTGATGAGTTAGTAACCCCTCTGCTTTTCGAATTAAAGGATAAGAAAAAAACACATGTCTGAACATTCAGACCGAGCGGTGAGGAGAGAAGGAGCAGTGAAGCGAGGGCTGCCGTGAAGGTAATGGCTTAATTTATATTTAGCAGTGGCTAAACCCGAGATACTACATGCGTAGTATCACCCTCCCGCCCCCCACCCTCGTCGAACCGGAAGGAGAAGACTCAGGAGGGTATGGCTTTTATTTTTTCTTTATCTTTCTTTTTCATATATTTAAGTGCATTGTTTGGGTTTAGTTAGTTCATACAAAGATAAGCTTATAATGAAGGACCTCAGACCGGTGGCATGGCCCTCTTGCTTGATGTGAGAGCTTAGGAACATGTCTGACATTCCTGACTCTTCTAATTGCAAGAAGTGTGTTCAGCTGCATCTCTTCTTTGACCGCATGACGGCTCGAGAGCTACGGATGAACTCACTGTGGAGCATTCGCGATGCTGAGGAGGTCATGGATAGCACATTTAGTGAACCAGTCACACTGCAGGTTAGAATTGCTGAGGGAGACAGTGAATGGGTGACCAAAAGGCAGAAAAAAGAGCAGGAAGGCAGTGCAGGTGTCCCCTGCAGTCATCTCCCTCCAAAACAGGTACACCGTTTTGGATACTGTTGGGGTAGATGGCTCACCAGGGGATGGCAGCAGTTGCCATGATCATGGTACTGCAGCGGGCACTTCTGTTCAGAAGGGCGGGAAAAAGACTCGTAGGGCCATAGTCATAGGGGATTCTATTGTGAGGGGAGTGGATATGCGGTTCTGTGGCCGAAAACGGGACTCCTGGATGGTATGTTGCCTCCCAGGTGGTCGGGTCAGGGATGTCACCGATTGGCTGCAGGGCATTCTAAAAGCGGAGGGTGAACAGCCAGTTGTCTTGGTGCATCTGGGCACCAACGATATAAGTAGGAAATGAGATGAGGTCCTGAAAGAAGAATTCAGGGAAATAGGAGAGAAGTTAAAGACAAGGACCTCAAAGGTAGTGATCTTGGGACTACTACCAGTGCCACGTGCAAGCCAGTGTAGAAATGATAAAGTAGGCAGGATAAACACGTGGCTTGAGAGATGTTGTAGGAGGGTGGGGTTCAGATTTGTTGGACATTGGGACCGGTTCTGGGGAAGGTGGGACTATTAAAAAAGGGACAGCCTACATCTGAACCAGACTAGAACCAATGTCGTTGGGGAAGTTTTTGCTCCTACTGTTGGGGAGTTTTTTAAACTAATGTGGCAGGGAGCTGGGAACCAGAAGAGAAAACAACTAGGCAGTGAGGTCGAGACTGGAAACTGTAAGAATTATGAAGATGGCATGAATAAAGGGAAGAATAGGCGGAGAGCAGATGAGTGCAAAAAACTGTGGCATAAAATGCACCTACTTTCATACAAAGAGTATAGTGTGTAAGGCAGATGAACTTAGGGCTTTGATTGGTGCCTGGCAGTATCATGTTATTGCAATCACAGAGGCTTGCTTGAAGGAAGGGCGGTGGGGATTTCTTTGGGAACAGTGACCACAATTCTGTAAGTTTTAGAATAAAGTAGAGAGTGGTCCTAAGGGAAGAGTACTAAACTGGGCCAAGGCCAATTATATCAAAATTAGGCAGGAACTCGGAAATGTGGATTGCACACAGCTATTTGAAGGGAAGTCCACATTTGAGATGTGGGAGGTTAACGATAGTGCAGGATAGGCATGTCCCGTTGATGGCAAAGGATAGGAAGAGCAAGATTCGTGAACCGTGGATTACAGGAGAAATTGTACGACTAGCTAAGAGGAAAAGGGAAGCATACAAAATGTCTCGGCAGTGAAGAACAGAATGGGCCCTGGAAAAATATCGAAAGACAGGACAAGTCTTAAACAAGGAATCAAGCGGGCTAAAAGGGGTCATGAAATAGCTTTAGCGAGCAGAATTAAGGAGAATCCCAAAACATTTTATTCTTATATAAGAAGCAAGCGGGTAACTAGGAGAAGGATTGGTCCACTAAAGGATAATGAAAGAAGGCTGTGTGCCGAACCTGAGAGAGTGGGTGAGATTCTGAATGATGACTTTGCATCAGTGTTCACTGAGGAGAGGAGCATGATGAATGTTGAGATTAGAGATAGAAGTTTGATTAGTCTGAATCACGTTGACATAAGTAGGGAAGATGTGTTGGGTAGGCTACATGTTATTAAAGTGGACAAAACGCCAGGACCGGATCGGATCTATCCCAGGTTGCTGAGGGAGGCGAAATATGAAATAGCTGGGGCCCTGACAGATAACTTTGTGGCATCCTTAAATACAGGTGAGGTGCTGGACGACTGGAAGGTTGCCCATGTTGTCCCCTTGCACAAGAATGGTAGCAAGGATATTCCAGATAACTACAGACCAGTGAGTTTGACGTCGGTGTTGGGAAAGCTGCTGAGGGACAGGATCTATTTATATTTAGATTAGATTACTTATACTGTGGAAACAGGGCCTTTGGCCCAACAAGTCCACACCAACCCGCCGAAGCGTAACCCACCCAGACCCATTCCCCTACATTTACCCCTTCACCTAACACTACAGGCAATTTAGCATGGCCAATTCGCCTAACCTGCACATTTTTTGGATTGTGGGAGGAAACCGGAGCACCCGGAGGAAATCCACGCAGACACTGGGAGAATGTGCAAATTCCACAGAGTCAGTCGCCTGAGGCGGGAATTGAACCCGGGTCTCTGGTGCTGTGAGGCAACAGTGCTAACCACTGTGCCACCGTGCTGCCCACGCTGAGAAAAGAATGGGCTTATATGCGATAGGCAACATAGTTTTGTGCAGGGGATATCTTGCCTTCCCAACTTAATAGCGTTCTTTGAGGAAGTGACTAAGTTGATAGATGAAGGAAGGGCTGTTGATGTCATATACATGGATTTTAGTAAGGTGTTTGATAAGGTTCCCAATGGTAGACTAATGGAGAAAGTGAAGTCACATGGTGTGCAGGGTGTTCTAGCTAGGTGGATAAAGAATGGGTTGAGCAACAGGAGAGAGAGAGAGAGAGTAATAGTTGAAGGAAGTTTCTCGAAATGGAGAAAGTTGACCAGTGGTGATCCACAGGGGTCAGTGTTGGGGCCACTGTTATTTGTAATATACATAAATGATCTGGAAGAGGGCACTATTGGTATGATCAGCAAGTTTGCAGATGACACGAAGATTGGTGGATTGGCACAAAGCATAAGGGTCTGTCAGAGAATACAGCAGGAAATATATAGACTGGAGAGTTGGGCTGAAAAGTGGCAGATGGATTTCAATCCAGACAAATGTGAGGTGATGCATTTAGGCAAGACTAATTCTAGAGCGAATTATACAATGAATGGCAGAGCCTAGGGAAAAGTTGATGGGCAGAAAAATCTGGGAGTGCAGGTCCATTGTATCCTGACGGTTAATGCACAGGTGGATAGAGTGGTCAAGAAGGCATACAGTATGTTTGCCTTCATTGGACGGGGTATTGAGTATAAGAGCTGGCAAGTCTGGCAAATATGTAGAAAGGACAGAAAAATCATTGGATAAACTCCGTTCCATTGTTGGAACATTCCATTCTAATGTTCTCAGATACTGATCTCTCCTCCCCTTTTCTCTGGAGGTGCTGATCTCTGTTAGTGCTGTCGGTGATGCTCCACCCATACAATGGAACAACACATTGAACGGAGCTCATTTATCATTTAAAGATGGGAACTCTCCACTGGGATAATTAGAATCCATAGAGATCGGCGTTAATCACAGTCACTGAACAAATAGGCTCAGTTAACCCCTTCGTTACATCCCTTTTCATATCACAATAAACCTGAGCATTTACTCAGTTTGGATGCGTTACTGATGGATGGACCATAAAACTCTCAATTTATTTAATCGTTTTTCATTGCATGTGGGCGTATTGCTGGAACACTGCAGGGTTGCACATCCCCCACCCTGTTTATAAAGAGAGACGGGCATAAGATAACAAAGCAGTTATAAAAAGTTACTGGTGGGGAAATCTCTAGAGACTTTAAACAAAGGTACGATATTTATTGCCAAATGACGTTGTGTGAGGCTACTCCTGGGTGAAAGTGCCCAGTTATAACATCCTTTCATAACTTTGAGACAAAGCATTGGGACAGATACTCAGGAATGGGGGAACCAATTCTCTCCCAATGTGCCTGCTACAGAAGGATAGGAGGAGGCTATTCAGCCTACACTAGCTTAATCTCACATGAAGAGGTGGAAAGATGGAATGTTGGTTAGTTTTGCAAAGGGAACTATTCAAAACAAAGAGAAGTGTTACTGGAGCTGTATGAGGTGTTACTGAGAGAGTACCTGGAGTACATTGTGTTATATGAGTTTCTGTAACTAAGAAGGGAGAGACCTTCATTTGAAACAGTTTACCAGCCGTTCATAATACATGGGTTTCTGTGTCATTTAATGTCTCGGGCCTATTACAGAGGGTTAGTAGGAGGCTATTTAGCATCTTGAGCCTGTTGCAGATGGACAGGTGATGATCTGACACCTGAATATAGGCTGAGATGATTAGTTGTAGTCAGGGGTGACCCTTTAACAGATTCTCTTCATAATCTAGGTGGCAACAAGGTGGCTTCTAAGCTGCAAACTGATAACTCTGTTAAAGCCGCAAAAATGCCTTTTATGTTACTGATTGCTAATTCAATATAAGTGACTAACCACAGTCAGCTTCAGTCGTGATTAGCAGGCAATGCGCCACTTAAAGCAGAGAAATAACTCAGCTAGATAAGGCAGTTTTAACCAGCCTTTGGGTGCAGGTGCAATGGCTCGGTTAGTGATACAAGAGTGGCCTGTGTATTGGAAAATAAAGTTGGTTCCCAGGAAATATCATTGGACCAATGAACTATCGCATAAAGCAATATCGAGTATTGATTGGCAAACATCTGAATGTACTATACGATCATGGTCTGTATCCTTCCTTATAAATAGTATTTTAAAAAGTATTTGTTATCATTTTTGTGCACAGTTACACCAAGGAACACGGAAGTGTATAACCTCTGTGTTTCTGCACCCTCTATACTTGGCCATATAAAAAATAAAGAATACATACAAAACAGCCAGATCAATTACGACTGTTTATTGATCGATTGCCGAAGCGAGACACCCTCCTTGCCGGGGGTCCAGATCATCATCTGGTGTCGTGACTCGGATTCGGTATTGACAGATTGCAGATAATAGTTTGAGAGCCTTCAGACCTCCACGATTGTCGAGAAATTGGCCGGCCAGACGTGAGTATTTTCTCCATTTGGTTTTCCTCACATTCAAACGTAGTTGACTCGACCCCTCACTCTCTATCGTCCAAGTGCAGCCTGAAAAGGTCTTAATAAGAATACATTATGAAATGGAAAAAAAAAGGGGAGGGGTCTCTAGGGAGTTGTCCAAATATTTGGCACGCCAGACCAGTATCAACTGGTTCAAGATTATAGAGCTATCAATGCTATGGCAGTGGTCCCAAATCCAGCTCATATTCTGGTCTTGGTACCATCAGACGCTAAATGTTTCACTGTTGTCGACCTGCAACATGTTTTGTTTTTCTCTCTCTGCTTGTTCATGAAGACAGTCAGCACCTATTTGTCCTTCCTTTTATTGGCCAGCAGTTGATGTGGACTCGATTACCTTAGGACTTCATACATTCTCCGACCCTTTTCTCTCAGGCCTGACAGAAACAATTGCAGTCTCTCACCCTCACAGGTGGGTCTGCACTGATACAATATGGAGATGACCTCCTTTTTGGCAGTTCAGATGAAGAACCTGGTCACTCCGATGTTGTCCTCCTCCTCATCTATCTGAAACGTCTGGGCTGTGTTGCTTCTCCCGAAAAAGTCTCAATTGTACAACGTCAGGTATAGTTTTTAGGTTTCATGCTGTCAGCTGATTCACGCTCCCTTGAGCAGATCCGTATTACTCCTATCGTCAACTTCCCGGTCCAAACAACGGTGAAACAGATTCGTCTGTGGCTGGGTATTGTCAAATTCTGCCGACAATGGATCCCTAACTCTGCCTTCCTCGTTCGGGTATTGACCCCCTTTATTTTCTGTGAAGGTACCTTCGAGCTCTCCTCAGAGGCCTAGCAAGCCTTTGACAAATGAGCCTTGTCACAAGCTTCAGCTTTTGGAAGACCCCTCTATGACAGACTTTTCCAACTTTAATGCACGATTCTGGATGACAGTGCTTCCTCATTTCTCACTCAACTACATGGAGATCACCACTGCCCGGTTGCCTATTTCTCTACTAAACTTGACAACTGTTGCCTTAGGATATCTCCGTTGTACTCAGATCATTACCACTATTTATCTTAGATTACAGTCCACAGAAACCCTTACACTTCAGCAGGATATTGTCGTCTACGATTCTCATGTGGTGATCGCCCAGTTGGGATAATTGCAAAGTCAACATTTGACTGGGGCGCGCCAAAACCGTCATGAGATTTACCTCTTCAACAACCTCCGGCTGACCTTTAGGTAT
>NC_057717.1:58250226-58252604 GCF_004010195.1 Chiloscyllium plagiosum | reverse complement strand
TATCACAGCACTCAGCAACAACATGTCATTGAAGACTGAACACCTTTTTAATAACAGAAAGGTCTAAAATGTTAGTATCAGAAACACTACTTTCCTGTTCGTGTTCAAATCAGACAACCTGTCCCATCGAGGTGCTCAACTTGGAACTTTTTAAACTTATTTTTTGGTTATGAGAATCGCTGGATGGGCCCATCATTTCTTGTCCGTCCCTAGTTGCCCCCTTGAGCAGGTGGTGCTGAGTTGCCTTCTTGTACCGCTGCACTCCACCTGCTGTGCGTTGAACCATGATGCTATGAGGTATGGAATTCCAGGGTTTTGAACCAGCAACAGTGAAAAAAATGGTGATATATCTTCAACTCAGAATGTTGACAGGTTTGGAGGGAAGCTTGAAGGTGGTGGTGTTCGCAAAAGCCTGCTGCATTGTCATTCTACATGGAAGTGCTCGTAGGTTAGGAAGGTGCTTTCTGAGGATCTTTGTAGAATTTGTGCAGCGCATCTTGTCGATAGTATACACTGCTCCTACTGAACGTTGGTGGTGAATGGAGTGAAGGCTTGTGGATGTGGTGCCAAGCAATTGGGCTGTTTTGTTCTTGATGGTGTCAAGCATCTTCAGTGTCGTTGTGGCTGCACTCATTCAGGCAATTGGGGAGTATTCCATTTCACTCCTGACTTGTGCCTTGCAGATGGTGAACATGCTTTGGGAAGACAGGAGGTGAGTTACTTGCGCAGTATTCCTAGCCTCTGATCTGCTCTAATGTTTATGTGGCGAGTCCAGTTGAATTTCTGGTCAATGGTAACCCCAAATGTGTTGATGGGGGGTGGGGGGGTGGGGGGTGGAATTTAATGATAAATATTCTGCTGAATACCAAGTGGTTATATTGCTTCTTACTGGTGATGGTAATTGTCTGACATCTGTGTGGTGCGAGTGTTACTTGTCACTTGTCAGCCCAAGCCTGGATATTGTCCAGATCTTGTTGCATTTTGGCAAGGACTGCCATTTGCGAATGGTGCTGAACATTGTGCAGTCATTGTCGGATATTCCCACTTCTGACCTTATGATGGAGAGAAGGCCAGTGATGAAGAAGCAGAAGATGTTTGGACCTAGATTTCATCCGATGGGCTAGTGAAGATGTTACCTAGTATGGTGACGAAACGTTTGAAAATGAACATTCCAGTTCATGGAGCAAACCTACATTCACAGTATCTTGGGAGATATTCTTGAACTGAGATGACTGACCTCCAACAACAATGACCGTTTTCATATCTGTCAGGTATGACTCCAATAATGAAGTACTTGCTCGCAATATCCTTTTTGCTTGGGATCCTTGATGCCAAATTTAAAAGAATGCAGCCTTGATTTCAAGTGCTGGAATTCAGTTCATTTTTCTATGTTTGAACAAAAGCTGTGTTGAGGTCAGGAGCTGAGTGGCCCTGGTTGAATCCAAGCTGGGCGTCACTGAGCAGGTTATTGCTGAGCAGGTGCTGCATGATAGCACTGTTGATGAGTCCTTCCATCACTTTATTGATGATGGAGATTAGAATGATGAGGCGGTGTTTCTGGGTTGAATTTGCCCTGCGTTTTATGTACAGAACATACTTGAGCAGTCTTTTTCCCATTGTTGCACTCTCTTTTGCACGAGGGTTCATCATCTGGCTTGATGGGATTTTTGAGTGGTTTATATGTTGGGCCATGACATTACAGATTGTGCTGGAGTATAGTTCTTCTGCTATTGATGGATCACAGCGTCTTATGGCTGCTCAGTCTTGAGTTGCTAGATCTGTGGGAAGGCTGTGCCATTTAGCATGGTAATAGTGCCACACAACAGAGAGTTTATTCTCAATGTGACCGTGAGACTTTGCCTGCTCAATGACAGTGCAGTGGTCAGTTTTACCGATGCTGTCATGGACAGATGTACCTGCAGTTTGTAGGTCAGGTATGTTTTTTTCCCTCTCGTTCATTCCCTCACTACCTTCTGCAGACCCAATCTAGTAGCTATGTCCTTTAGGACCCGACCAGTAGTACTGGTCAGTAGTACTGCTGCAAAACCACTCTTGGTGGTTGACTTTGAAATTCCTCAGCCAGAATACACTTTGTGCCCTTTTCACAGTCAGTGCTTTCTCCAAGTGTTGTTCAACGTGGAAGTGTACTGATTCAACTGAGGAATGACGTTACATGGTAATCAGTAAGGCTGCTTTGCCCACATTTACTTTAAAGTCATGGTACTTCATAGGGTCCGGAGTTAATTTTGGGGACTCACAGAGCAACTACCTCCAGAATGTATCGCACTGAGCTGCCATCTCTACTGGATCGGTCCTGACCTTGGGCCAGAACATATCCAGTGATGGTGATGGTGGTGTCTGGGGTATTTCTGAAAGGT
>NC_057717.1:58240231-58250184 GCF_004010195.1 Chiloscyllium plagiosum | reverse complement strand
ATTTCTGCCAAGCGGCTTTAAACTATGACCCCTCCTGTTATCAATTTCTGCCCTGGAAAAAAGTCTCTGGCTACCAACCTTATCTATGCCTCTCATTATCCTGTTCACCTCAATTAGGTCCCCTCTCTTCCTTCTTTTTTTCCAAAGAAAAATGTCCGAGCTCAGTCAACCTCTTTTTGTTAGATAAGCCCTCCATTCCAGGCAGCATCCTGGTAAACCTCCTCTGAATCCTCTCCAAAGCATCCACATTTTTCCTGTAATAGGGCGTCCGGAACTGGATACAGTATTCCAAGTGCGGTCTAACCAAAGTTTTATAGAGCTGCAAGAAGATCTCACGACTCTTACACTAAATCCCCCTGTTAATGAAAGCCAAAACATCATATGCTTTCTTCACAACTCTGTCTACTTGGGCGGAAATTTAAGGTATCTATGTACCTGCACACCAAGATCTCGCTGTTCATTCACATTACCAAGAAACCTGTCTTTAATCCTATAATCAACATCCATGTTCGACCTTCCAAAATGCATCACTTAGCACTTATCCAGGTTGAACTCCACCTGCCACCTCTCAGCCCATCTCTGCATCATGTCAATGTTACTCTGCAGCCCACAACAGTCCTTTATACAGTCAACGACACCTCCAACTTTTGTGTCGTCTGCAAACTTGCTAACCCATCCTTCAATCTCCTCATCGAAGTAATTAATACAAATTACAAAGGGTAGAGGCCCAAGAGCAGAGTACTGTGGAACACCACTGACCACTGACTTCCAGGCAGAATAGTTCCTTACAATGCCACTCGCTGTCTTCTGTCGACCAGCCAACTCTGTATCCGGACAGCTAAATTCCCTTTATCCCATTCCTCCTGACTTTCTGAACGAGCCTACCATAGGGAACCTTTTCAAATGCCTTGCTGAAGTCCATATACACCACATCTACCGCTCGACCCTCATCAACTTGTCTAGTAACATCCTCAAAGAAGTCAATAAGATTTGTGAGGCATGACCTGCCCCTCACAAAGCCGTGTTGACTGCATTTAATCAAGGCATGCTCTTCCAGATGGTTATAAATCCTATCCCTCAGAATACTTTCTAACACCTTGCAGACGACAGATGTGAGACTGACTGGTCTGTAATTACCGGGGATTTCCCTATTTCCTTTCTTGAAGAGAGGAAATAATTTGGCTCCCTCCAGTCCTCAGGTACGAATCCTGTGGAGATCAAGGATTCAAAGATTTTCGCAAGCGGCGAAACAATCACATTTCTCGCTTCCCAAAGCAGCCGGGGCCAAATCTGGTCTGGCCCTGGCGACTTGACGATCTTAATGTTTGTCAAAATTTTCAGCACATCAGCTTCCTCAATCTCTATCCTTTCCAGCATGTTTACCTGCTCCTCAATGGTTTCATTCACTACAAGGTCCTTTTCTTTAGTTAAGACAGAAGCAAACAACTCATTTATGGCTTCCCCTACCTCCTCAGACTCAAGGAGTTCCCTATGCTATCCCTGATCGGCCCTACTGTTTGTTTGATTATTCTCTTATTCCTCACATACGTGTAAAACACTTTTGGATTCTACCTAATCCTTCCTGCCAAGCCTTTTTCGTGCCCTCTACTGGCTCTCCTCAGACCATTTTTGAGCTCCTTCCTCGCCTGCCTGTAATTTCCTAGAGCTCAGCAAGACCCTTGCTTCCTCCACCTTACATAAGCTGCCTTCTTTTTTTTGACGAGAAGCTCCTCCGCTCTTGTCATCCAAGGTTCCTTTATCTTACCCCTTCCTGCCTGTCTCAGAGGAACACATTTATGCATCACTCGCAACAGCTATTCCTTAAACAGTCTCCACATGTCTATAGTGCCCTTTCCATGGAACAATTGTTCCCAGTCCTTGTTTCCCTACTCACGTCTGAAAGCATCATGTTAGTAAGGAGGACTTTGCAGGTTCGACAGTGATGTTTCCAAATGACTTTTTCGGTAGTCAGATCGATACCTGTTGGTCCACACGGTTTAATTTCTTTGAGATTTTGTATAGATTGATATAACTGAATGACACGCTAGACCATTTCAGAGGGCGATTGAGAGTCATCACATTTCTTTGGATCTGGAGTGAGGATAAATGATTACTTTATTTGAGGATATTAGTGAACCAAATGGATTTTCTCCTGACAATCCGCAATGATTTCATTCTCATCAGTGTATTCTTAATTCCAGCTTTTTTTAAATTTATTGAATTGAATTTCCACCATCTGCAGTAGTGGGATTCGAACCTGGGTCCACAGAACAAGAGCTAAATTTCTGGATTGATAATCTAGCGATTTTCCCATGAGGCCTACTTGGAACCATATGTTGTACTCAGCTGCTATTTCTTGTGTTGCCCTGTTTTTCTTACATTGCTTATGTTTATCTGGATCCTCGTCCTTAATTAAATCCTGATCGAAATACACTGTCATGAACGTCTTCTGGACTGCTCGAATTTCATTCAGTCTATTTTGTTTGCAAGACATTTCAAGGCAGCTGTACATCAGAGAAGAACAGGAAGAGATAATGGGTGATTGTGCACTGTACCTGTCACCGGACCAGTTTATCTGTCCAGCCAACTAAAGTATTTATTGTGGGTAAGAGAACCGCCGAATTATTATAACACCGATGGAGGTCTGTCAACCCATTGTGGGGTCACAAGCACTTCAACTGCACAATTGGAGATACAGTGCATGGAGATAGATGGTGTGAGAGAGAAATAAACAGATGTTGTGGTTCTGTTCGCCAAGCTGGGAATTTTTGTTGCAGAGTTCCATCCCCTGTCTAGGTGACATCCTCAATGCTTGGGAGCCTTCTGTGAAGCGCTTCTGTGATGTTTCCTCCGGCATTTGTAGTGGTTTGTCTCTGCCCCTTCCTGTTGTCAGTTCCAGCTGTCCACTGCAGTGGTCGGTATATTGGGTCCAGGTCGACGTGCTTATTGATTGAATCTGTGGATGAGTGCCATGCCTCTAAGAAAAACCTGGCTGTTCTCTCAAATCTTCTCGCAAGCTTTGAAGAAATAAACAGAGAAAAAGAAAGTGAAGTGAGATAAACTGAGAGAGAATAGAAATGGGAGCAATTGACTGAGTGGGAGAGGAAGAGGTGTTAGATGAGGGTGAAGTCAGATAGATCAGAATATAGCATGAGGGTAGATAAATACAGACAGAAAGAAGTTTGAAGTTTTATTTCGAAATTCCTCTGAACTGCAAGCCCTTTGTCTGTGTACCATAATCTGTGACCACTGGCAGTCATTCCAGATCATTTCTTTCCAATAATATCACAGAGCTGGGTTACTGACAGCTAAACAGAACCCAATAGATCAGTAGATTAGTTCCATGGCGAAGGTGGATTTTTAAAAATAAACTGTACCATGAGCAGCAGGAAATGATAACCCATCCAACACTCCCACCCCATCTCCAGATACTGTGTGAGAGACTGGGCCAGAGACTCTCAGTGAGGGGTATCACTGACAGAGGGGAAATCAGCATCTCATTGTGGATGTATCCTTGTATCTGTTCTTCATATGAGTTATAAAGAGTAACGTTCCAATACTGATAACTAGGGAACACCATTGTATCTCTTCCCAGTTTGAACAGCCATGTCCCCCAGTCCTCTCCATCTTCTGTCTTTTCCCAATGTCATAATCACAATGTAATTGAATTCAGTAAATTATACTTCATCACAGTTCCTTAACATTGATAACATCAACACTCACGCTTGCCCTCTCTGATTCTGGAATAACAATCTGAATTGTATTTGTCACGTACAATACTCTGTTAACATATGCATGCCGTTTGATTGTTATAAACTCACATTGTGTTAGGCACATGTTGCCATCAGATCATGGACAGAAGATTTTCTCTCAATGTTTTACTGATTTTGCAATGACTGATCAGTAATTATCGGATTTATTTCTCCATTTATGAGCAGAGAAGCATGTTTATGCTCAGTTAAACCTCTGGCATTACCTCTATATCCAAGGCAGACTGAATGTTTGCACATAATCAATCTGCCATCTCCAACATTCCTTCCTTCAGTCACATTCACATATCACATCCAGAATGCATAAGCGTTCAAAATTATTTTGAATTTTAGTAAAATAGTATTAAATTGAAAGGGGTTAGCGGGAGCTATTTGTTCAGCGATTGTGATTATGCGAGTCTCCATGGATCCTATGGGTCCCTAGAGAGTTCTCCTCTTCTATCAATAAGGGAACGCGTTCAATATGTTATCCAATTGTATGAGCGGGAGCATCACCCACACTAGTAACAGGGATCAGCAGCTTCAGAGAGAGAAGGAGGAGAGATCAGAACCTGGGAACAGTACACTGGAATGTTCCAACAATGGATCAGGATCTGAGAACATTCGAATGAAAATTTCCAGCAATGGACAGGAGTTTATCCTGGGGTCTTTTCTGGATTTACCAGCCTTGCATATCAGTAGCATCGCGGATTGAAGATGTACTGATGGTTATTCAAGCTGGTTACTATGCTATCCTTGCTATAGTTGGTGTTCCTGGTAAGTCACTCAATCTGTCTAGTGAAACGGTCTGAACTGAATTGGTGGTCATGATATGTAAACTTTGGAAAGGTGCTAGTCAACGTTTTCATTTCCAGTCAAAGATTCCATTCCTTACAAATTATAGCTAGCAAATGATTATTTACAAATTACGCACAAATATGCGAGGATGAAAAAGACTGTTCTCCTTGATTCATTTTCTCCTGCATAAGTTTACATTTCCATACCCTCCCCACTCACCAATCCTGTCCAGTACCACCTTTGTGACATCCCAGTCTCCTCCTCAACCTTAGTACAACTCCTGAATAAACCATCGTTTGTGCCTTTGTTCATCTCCGCATACAGCTGTTTCAAATCCCTTTTTATCACGTGTCCATTGCAAAATAATTGCACTTGAGATGTTTACGTTGTTCTCTGCACAGAAGTAGAAAGATGGGAAGACAGTGTAATCATAATCAAGAGCCACAGAATAATAATCTGTTGATATCGGCTTGCCTCATGCCCATTAGAGAAGGCAATGGGTCATTCTTCCCTGGTCAGGTCTCTGTGTGACTGTAAACCCACAGCACTGTGTTTTACTCTTTACTATCCTATGGAACAGCTGAACCAGCCACTCAGTCCAAGGTCGGCATAACATGCTGGCCTGATCAGGGCGGCACATATCCCGCAAGGGCAGATCAAAAGGAAAGATGACTCCCTTCCTCTGCCTGTATCCCATATTCCTGCAGCTGATTTCCATTCAGGTATGTGACCATTCACTGCTTTAGATGGATTATTTGAGATTGAGTCTCTCCCCTAGGGTGACGTCCATCTGAATAGGCACCTCTGCTGCTGGCTTTATTGATGCTAACTACAGATGTAAGAATGTTTTAAATTCCACATCAGTGGCAATGCATTTTAAATGAATGATTTTCTATTTTGCACAAAAGGAACGGAGCCAGCTAAGTGAGGGAAATGAATTATTGCGATCAAACCAGAGAGTGCTGTTGAGGCAGTATTTGGGGCATTGTGGACAGATTTTCTCTCCTTTATAAGGTATGAGCTCCTTACCACAGAGAGAGTTAACATGGGTTCCACCAGATTAATCCCTGCGATGATGGCACCATGAGGAGTGAATGAAGTTTGATCGGGAGCTCTGTGAGAGAATACGAGGTGATTGCATTGAGCACTGAGTGGGATGGACAATCACTCCTTATATTCTAAACAGACAATGAGATGGTGATAAACTCCATGTCTGATGTTTCACTCAGGATGCATGATTCTGGATAGTTAAGTGCCTCCGAGGACGTTACACCGTCCCACCCAACCCCCACTCCCCACGGCGATTGACAAAGTAGGAGAGGTCCAGGTTTTGAATAAACTCTCCCCAAATTAATACAGTGCAGTTGGTGTATGATCCTGCACTGAATGTCATATTATCCAAAACCCTGACAGCAGCGACAATACCTTCATTCTAAATCAGGTAACTATTCCCATTAGCTTCTGACCTTCATGAAGGACATAAATCCATGTTCTCAGAGATGCAAGGTGCCTCCTTGAGGTTTGAACCATAAGACAATAAGACATAGGAGCAGAAATTAGGCCATTTAGCCCATCGAGTCTGCACCACCATTCAATCATCGCTGATAGGTTTCTCAATCCCATTCTCTGACCTTCTCCTGGTAAGCCTTCATTCCCTGGATAATCAAAATCTTATCTATCTCTGTCTCAAATATACTTAATGACCTGGTCCCCACAGCCTTCTGTGGCAATAAATTTCAAAGATTCGCCATTCTCTGGTTAAATACATTTCTCCTTATCACTGTTCTAAAAGGTGTTCCCTTTTATCTAAGGCTGTGCCCTCGGCTTCTAGTCCAATGGAAACATCTTACCAACATCCACTCTGTCCAAGTCATTCAGTATTCTGCATGCTTCCATTACAATCCCTCTCATCCTTCTAAACGTTATCGAGTATAGACCCAGAGTCCTCAAATATACCTCATACGATAAGCTTTTCATTCCTACGAACATTCTCATGAAGATCTTGTCAACACACTCCAGGGCCAGTACATCCTTCCTGAGATATGGGGCTCAAAATTACGCACACTATTCCAAATGTGGTCTGATCAGAGCCATATACAACCTGTTTTACATTCAATTCCTCTCATAATAAATGCCATCAATAATAAATGCAATTGCACTCCAAAGTACTGCCTCAACCTGCAAGCTTACCTTGAGAGAACACTACACTAGAACTCCCAAGTCCCTTTGCACTTCAGATTTCTGAATTTCCTCCACATTTAAAAAAATAGAGAGCATGCCTCTATTCTTCGTGCCAAAGTGCATGATCTCACACTTTGCGTGGTTGGAATGCATCTGCCAATCTCTTTACCTTCCAAATGCTTCTTCAGCCTCTCCGTCTCCACAATACGACCTGTCTATTCGCCTATCTTTGCATCGTCGGAAAACTTAGCCAGAGTGCTCTCAATTCCCTGATCTAGATTGTTAACATAACGATTAAAAAGTTACCATTCCAACACTGAGACTTGTCGAACGCCACTTGTCAATGGTTGCCAACTTGACAAGGACTATTTTATCCCCACTCTGCTTTCTGCCATACAGCCAAGATTCTATCAAAGCCACTACGTTGCCTCTAACACCACGGACCCTTATCGAACTCAGTCATCTCTTGTGTGACACCTTGTCCAAGGCCTTCTTGAAGACCAAGTGGATAACATCCATTTGCTGTGCTTGATCGAGCCTGCTCATTTCGTCTTCAAAGAATTCCAACCGATTTGTCAAGCCTTACCTTCCCTTGATGAAACCATAGCAACTTTGCCCTATTTTACTAAACACTTCCAAGTATTTAGAAATCTCATCCTTCACAATGGATTTCAGGGTCTTACCCACAACTGAGGTTAAGCGATTCATTGTGGATTTTTGTCTCTTTCCTTACTCTCTTGTTAAAAATGGGTTTCATGTTAGTGGGTTTCCAGTTTTTTAACATTATTCCTTACTCTAGTGATTCCTGAAAGATCACCACGATCGCCTCCATTCCCTCTTCAACTATCTCCCTTATAACACTGGGATGCAGTCCATCTGGTCAAGGTTATGTAACCACCTTCGGGCCATTAATATTTTTCTAGCTTGTTCTCCATGTTGGTGTCCATCACACTCAGCTCTGGCCCCTCAATCTCTTGAATGTTTAATGTATTACTCGTGTCTTCCACCGTCAAGGCTGATGCAAAGTAATTATTCAGTTCCTTGGCCATTTTCTCGTTCCCCACTACTATCTCTCCAGTATCATTTTCCAGCAGTTCAATGTTCACTTTTGCCGCTCTTTTGTACTTTATATATCGAAAGAAACTGTTACAGTCTTCTTTCATATTACCCTCATACTTAATAATCTCCCTCCTTATTTTATTTTGTTTGCCCTCTGTTTTATCTTTGTAAGCTTCCCAATCCTCAAGTTTCCCACTGCACTTTGTCACATTTTATCCTTTCTCTTTTGCTTTTATGCTATACCTGGCTTCCCTAGTCAGCTATGGCTGCCTCATCCTTCCTGTACTATGCCTCTTTTCCCTCTTGATAAATCTCTGCAGTACCCTGAATTGCTCCAAACATCTCCTGCCATTGCTGTTGCACTGTCTTTCCTGCTGGGCCCGTCTCCCAGTCAACTCTACCCAGCTCCTCCCTCATGTCTCTGTAATTGCCTTTATTCAGCGGTAATACCGTAACTACTGATTCTAACTTCTCCATCTGAAATCGCAGAATAATTGCAATCATATTATGATCACTGCCTCCTACGATTTCCTTCACGTTAAGATCCCTCCTCTAGTTCGCCTGTGCAAACTGCTCCAAAAAGCCATCTCATAGACATTCCACAAACTCATTTTCTTGCGAACCACTACCATCTGAATTCCCAGTCCACTTGCATAATGAAATCCCACATGATCACTGTAATTTTGTCTTTCCTACAGATATTTCTTGCTCCTGGTGTATCTTGCACCCCACTCCCTGTATATGACTCCAATTGCATTTTTTCACCTTTTTGATTCTTCAATTCTACCGACAGATTCTACACCATCTGACATTACTTCATTTCTTATCATTGATTATTGATTCAATTCCATTCTTATTAATGATACAACTATATCTCTCTGCCCACCTGCCTATCTTTTCGACACGATGAATATCCTTGAATATTTAGCTCCTAATCCTGATCCTCTTGCAGCGATGTCACTGTAATGCCCACCATGTCATACCTGCCAATTTGTGAATGAGTCACAAGCGTATTTACCTTATTCCTTATACTGTATGAATTCCAATATAATAGTTCAGTCCTGTATTACCCTTCGCTCTTCTCATTGTCATTTGTTTGTCCAGCCGTTGGTACCTACACAGACTCTGACTAGTGGATCATTCTCCACCCACTCCAAGTTCTTGTGCAGCCCAGATGACATATCCCAAACCCAAGCACCAAGTAGGCAACACAACCTTCAAGGCTCTCAATCCCAGTCACAGAGAACAGTAACTATGTCTCTAACTATACAATCCCCAGTTTTATTGGGCGGCATGGTGACACAGCAATGCTGCTTCAAAGTGGAAGTCGGGTTCAACCTCTGGACCCTGTCTATGTGGACTTTGTAAATTCTTTTAATGTCTGCATTTGGAACATTAACTCTTTCGTCTCTCCAAATTATGTCCCTGTGTTTGTTTCGGATTTCGACCATCTGCCGTATTTTTTGCTTTTGTTCGACGGAGAAATTCAGCAAATGTGACAGATATTTGTACAAGCAGCTGTGCTTCGCGGGTTCCCTGGATGTTTAGGAATCTTGCCCAGCCACTTGCGTGTGTGCAGTGTCCCTGGATACCCATTCCATCCCTTTTAGTCCCTCAGTCAATTGTCACTACACGCAACCCTTCCTTGTGCCACTCCTGGGAATCCCCAGACCCCATTGCCTGGCACTGGATACTCTGCAAATATATGGTCCATATGTATACCTTGTCCAACAGGTTTAGTGGCAGGGATAGATATCAACTCCTCTGGTCATTGGACTGATTCAGTGGACTCCACTTTCCTGAGGTCACACTTAAGTTTTTATTATCACGTCTATCCACTTTAAAGAAAAGGCCTTGCTGGAGTTCTGCTGAAAGGATATTTGAATTTTGGAGACACTGGAATATGTCACGTGCGAATGAGATTAGAAATAGGAAGGTAACACAGTGAAATACATGGCCAAACAGCTGGCGGGGGAAGGGGGAGGGGGCGGGGGGAGGGGGGGGTGGATGTGGATCATAATAGACACTGGGAAGGAGGGGGAGACCTTCAGTAATAGACACTGGGAATGAGGGGAAACATTCAGTAATAGACACTGGGAATGAGGGGGAAACTTTCAGTAATGGACACTGGGAATGAGGGGGAGACCTTCAGTAATAGACACTGGG
>NC_057717.1:58229604-58239200 GCF_004010195.1 Chiloscyllium plagiosum | reverse complement strand
TGGGGGGGGGGGTGATGGTTCAGTTATAGGGTTTAATTAGAAAAGCCGAATTAAAAGAGGAGGTAAGAGTACAGAACTCAGGAGATGTTATTAAAATCTCCAGCACAGACACAAATAGGATAAAGCATCTGGAAATGTTTAACCATCAAACTTCAAGCACACTGGACAAACAAATGATAATGAGAAGCCGGACGGTTAATACAGGACTTGAAGGGGTTATAACTGACTGCATGCAGCGTAAGGAATAGGGTAAGTGAGCTTGTGGCGCAGATTGAAATTAGCAGGTATGAGGTGATGGGCATTACGGAGAAGTGGCTGCAAGGGAATCAGGATATTTAAGGACGTATATCCTATCAAAAAGATAGGCAGATAGAGGGAGTGGATTTGCATTATTAATGCGAAATGAAATTAAATCAATAGAAAGAAAGGACGTAAGGTCAGATGGTGTAGAATCCGCGTGGGTAGAATTGAGGAACCACAAAGGTAAGACAGCCGCAGTTGGATTCTTTTACAGTGCTCCAAAGAGTCGTCAAGAGCTGGGGGATAAGACACAACAGGAGATAGAAAAGATGCATAGGAAAGGCAAAGTACAATGACCATAGGGGTTTTCAATATGCAGGTGGAATGGGAAAATCAGATTGGCAGTGGTTCGCAAGAAAAGGAATTTGGGCAATGTCTATGAGATGGCTTTTTGGAACAGATTGTGGTGGAGCCCCCTCGGGAACAGATGATACTGGATTTAATGATGCAGGTTAGATAAGGAAGCTTCAGCTGAAAGAAAACTTCGGAAGCAGTGATCAGAATATAATTGTGATTATTCTGCAATTTGAGAGAGAGAGAAGATAGAATTAGAGGAAAAAGTATTTCAGCTGAATAAAGGCAACTACAGAGGCATAAGGGAGAAGTTGGGTAGGATTGACCGAGAGAGGGGTATAGCAGGAAAGACAGTGGAAGAGCAATGGCAGGTGATTCCTAGATTAATTCAGAAGACACTGCAGAGATTCATGCTGAGGAATAGAGGCATGGTAGAGGGAGGATGATTCTGGATTAGTCGTGCTGGAAGAGCACAGCAGTTCAGGCAGCATCCGAGGAGCAGTAAAATCGACGTTTCCGGCAAAAGCCCTTCATCAGGAATAAAGGATTGGATGAGGCAACCACGGTTGACGAAGGAAGTCAGGGATTGCATACAAGCAAAAGACCAAGCATATAATGTGGTGAAGGTCAGTGGGAAACTAGAGAATTGGAAAACTTATAAAGACCAACAGAGGGCAAAAAAAGGAGGGAGGAGATTAAATATAGGGGTAAGCGAACTAGCTATATAAAGGAGACTGTAAGAGGTTCTTTCGATATATAAAGTTCAAAAGAGAGGTAAAAGTAATATTGGACACTGGAAAATGAAGCTGGAGAGAGAGTAGTGGGAAACAAATAAATGGATAAGGAACTTTGCATCAGTCTTCATGATGGAAGACATGAATAATTTCACAACATTTGAAGAGAGTGAGAGGGCAGAGCTGAGTATGGTGGCCATCATCAAGAAAAACATTTTAGAAAACTTAATGGCCTGAATGTGGATAAATCACCTGGACCAGTTGGACTGCACCCCAGCCTTGTAAGGGAGATAGCTGAAGAGGTAGTGCAAGTGTTAGTGGTAATCTTTCAGGAATGACTAAAATCAGGAAAGAGTCGAGAGGCTGGAAAATTGCTAACAAGACATCCCGTTTAATAAGGGAGTTAAACAGAAAATGGAAAATTACAGACTGATTGGTTGTGGGTAACAACCTGGAATCCATCGTGAAGGATGGGATTTCTGAATAGATTAGATTAGATTAGATTACATTACAGTATGGAAACAGGCCCTTCGGCCCAACAAGTCCACACCGACCCGCCGAAGCGAAACCCACCCATACCCCTACATTTACCCCTTACCTAACACTACGGGCAATTTAGCATGGCCAATTCACCTGACCCTGCACATCTTTTTTTTGGACTGTGGGAGGAAACAGGAGCACCCGGACGAAACCCACGCAGACACGGGGAGAACGTGCAAACTCCACACAGTCAGTCGCCTGAGGCGGGAATTGAACCCGGGTCTCAGGCGCTGTGAGGCAGCAGTGCTAACCACTGTGCCACCGTGCCGCCCATGAATACTTGGAGGTCTTTGGTAAAATAGGACAGAGTCAGCATGGTTCCATCAAGAGGAGGTCAGGCTTGACAAACCAGTTAAAATTCATTGAGGGAGTAACGAGCAGATTAGACCAAGAAGAACAATAGATGTTATCCGCTTGCTCCTCAAGAATCCTTCGACAAGGTGCCACACAGGAGGCTATTGCGAAAGATAAGGGCCCATAGTGTTAGAGGCATGACTGTCTGACAAAAAGCAGAGAGTTGGGATAAAAGAGTCCTTCTCAGGATGGCAGCCAGGGACAAGTGATGTTCCACAAGACTCAATGTTGGGGCCACAACTTTTCCCTTTATGCATTAAGGATTTACATGAAGGAACTGAGGGGATTCTGGCTAAGTTTTCAAACAGTGCAAAGATAGATAGAGGGGCAGGTAGTATTGAAGAGATGGTTAGGCTGCAGGAGGGTGCTCTAGCGCATCTCTGCAACTTCCCGCACCTCCGCCCTTGATCTACACCCTTCCAACTACAACAAGGATAGAACCCCTCTGGTTCTCACCTTCCATCCCACCAACCACAGGATACAACGCATCAACCTCCGCTATTTCCGCCACCAACAGTCAGACCCCACCACGAGATGTATAATTCCCTCCCCACCCATATCAGCAGAGAACATTCCCTTCACAACTCCCTCGTGAGGTTCACCCCCGACCCCCATCCCTACCCAGCCACGTTCCACTCCTGGCACCTTCTTTGCCACTACAAGAGGTATGAAACCTATGTCAACACTCCCTCCTCACCTCCATCCAAGGCCCCAAAGGATCCTTCCACCTAAGGTAAAGAACATTCTGTGCATCCAAACACCACATCTACTCTATCCATTGCGCCTGGTCTCCTTCCCATTGGGGAGACAGGACATCAACTTGCAGAACGGTTCAGGTAACACTCTCAGACACACACACCCAACAACCCCACTTCCCTATCCTTGAATACTTCAACTCTCCCTCCCACTGCAACCAGGACATGCACGTTTTTGGCTTCCTCCACTGCCAATTTCTAGCCAGCATTCGTCTGGAGGAAGAACGCATCATCTTCCACCGAGGAACCCTCCAAACACACGGTATCAAGGGCAATTTCACCAATTTACTCATCTTCCCTCCCACCACCTTATCCCATGTCTAACCATCTAGTTCAGTACCGCCCTCTTGAAATGTCCTATCTGTCTATCTTCCTTCCCATTTATCCTCTCCACCTTCCACTCTGAACTAACACTATCACCACCCACCTTCATCTAGCTATCGCTGTCCAAGCTACCTTCCTCCCAGCCCCAGCCCCAGCCCCTCCCATTTATCTCTCAGCCCACTTTCGCCCAACCACCTCGTTCCTGATGAAGACTTTATACCTGACACATCGAATCTCCTGCTCCTCGGATGCCACCTGGCTGGCTGTGCTTTTCTCGCACCATACTCTTTGACTCTGATCTCCAGCATCTGCGGTCCTCACTTTCTCCTACTGAAGGATTTGCACAGGTTAGGGGAGTGAGCAAAGATGTGGCAGTTGGAGTATAACGTGGGCAAGTATGACATCATGCACTTTGCCAAGAAGAATACAGGCATGGACTATTTTCTAAATAGCGAGCAGGTTCAGAAGTCAAAAGTGCAAAAAGCCGAGTGAGTTCAAGTCCAGGAGTCTCGAAAGGTAAACTTGCAAGTTGTCGATAGTTATGAAGGCAAATACAATGATGACATTTATTTCAAGAGGGTTTGAATATAAATGCAGGGATGTACTTCTGAGCCTCTATAAAGTTTTGGTCAGGCCACATTTGGATTGTTGTACACAGTTTTGGGCCCCATATCTCAGGAAGGATGTACCGGCCCTGGAGCGTTTTCCAAGGAGACTCACGAGAATGGTCCCAGGAATGGAAAGCTTAACATATGAAGAACATCTGTGGGCTCTATGATAGAGTTCAAACGATGTTAGGAGGTCTACTTGAAACTTACAAGATACTGAATGGACTGGACAGAGTGGATTTTGGGAAGATATTTCCAAGGGTAGGCGAGACTAGGTCCCAAGGAGACAGAGTAAAGAGAAAACTTTTTATAACAGAGATACAGACGGACCTCTTCAGCCAGAGATTGGTGAATCCATGGAATTCACTGCCACAGAAGGCTGTCGAGGCCAGGTAATTGAGTATATTTAAGAGTGAGACAAATAGGTTCTTGATTGTAAAGGGGATCAAGGGTCACAGGTATAAAGCGGGAGAATGGGGTTGAGAAGCTTAACAGCCATCATTGAATGGCAGTGAGGCACAATGGGCTAAATGGCCAAATTTCTGCTCCAATGTCTTCTGGCCGTATGGTTAATATTGGCTCTCCACATTCCTCATTGGAGATGCATCCTGGAATTTGATCTTCACATGATTGATGAAGAATAAAATTCCAATACTGATGGATGGGAAATATCATGTTCCCTCCCTCCAGTCTCAGCAGCCATGACCCCAATATCATAATCACGCTGCAATTGAAATCCAGTGAAATTTACTTAATCACAGTTGATTGACATCCATAACATTAACAGCATGACCCTCACCTGCCCTCTCTGATCCTCGAATAGACATCTGAATTGTGTATCACGTCATATCCTCTGTGAACATATCCATGCCATTTGTTTATTATAACTCATGTTGACGTAGGCAGATTTTCCTGTCAGATTACGGACTAGAAAAGTTCTCTCCATATTTTACAGACATTAAAATCACTGATCAGTAGCAACAGACTGTATGTTTCCATTTATAAACGGAGAAACTTCTTTATGTTCTGACAATCCTTTGACATTACTCCCATATCTAAGGAAGATTGAATGATTGCATACAATCAATCTACCATCTCAAATATTTCGTCCCTCTGTTCACACACATATCCCATGCCAAATGTGTAAATTTTGAACGTTCGTTTGAATTTTAATAAATCAATATTGAATTCACAGGGGTCAACTGGAGCAATTTGTTCAGAGACTGTGATTAATGTCAATCTCCGTGGATCCTAATTATCCCAGTGGAGAGTTTCCATCGTTGAAAGATAAATGGACTCTTTTCAATGTCCCATAGTATGAGTAGGAGCGTCACTGAGAGCACTAATAGGGATCAGCAGCTCGAGAGAGAGGGGGAGGAGAGATCAGAATCTGAGAACATTAGACTGGAATGTTCCAACAATGGACAGGAGTTTATCCTCGGGTCTTTACTGGCTTTCTCTGCCTTGGATATCATTAGTATATCGGATACAGGATTTCCTTTGGATTATTCAAGGTGGTTACAATCCCATCCTCACGATAGTTGGTGTTCCTGGTAAGTCATTATATTTGTCTACTAAACCGGGTTGATCTGAATTTCTGCTCATGATGTATAAATTTTGGAAAGTGCAAGTCAATGTCTTCAGTTCCAAACAAAAATTCCTTTCCTTATAAATTATAACTAACAAACTACTATTTATAAATTACTCACTGATATGCGAGAAGGAACCAGACTGTTCTCAAACTCCATGATCCATTTTGTCCTTCACAGATTTACATCTCCATGTCCTCCACACTCACCAATCCTGTCCAATACCACCATTGTGATATGCTAGTCTCTTCCGCAGTCTCAGTGCAACTCCTGAATGAACCATGATTTGTGCCTTTGTTTAATCCGCATACAGCAGTTTTAAGTTCCTTCTAATCACATGTCCGTCACTTAACGATTGCTCTTGAGAATGTTTAACTTGTTCTCTGCACATACAGGAAGACAGTTCATGGTGGTCAAGCCATTGACACATAATCTAGAACCACAGAATAATAGTCTGTTGGCATCTCATGAAGGAAATTGGGGGAACTTAAAAGCAACCATTATCATTTGTTATACTAAAACATCTGCTTGTCTCAAGTACGTTAGGGAAGTCAATGTGTCATGTTTCCCTGGTCGGGTTTCAGCGTGACTTCTGTGATGAACGTGTGGGTGTACTGTACCTTTAAGAGAATTAAAAGCAAGCAATGACTACCTGACGGCCCCAAGTTTTCTGAAAAATAGATATAAGGTAACCTTTGGTTGAACAACTCAATTAGCTCATTGTCTCGAGCCAGAAAAAATTCAGCAAAACAATTTAAATTATAACCCAAAATACCCACCTCCAATCAAGTTTGAATTTCGTATATAGACAATCTTAAAGGCCAAAAACACAATCCAACCGTGGAAAATTGAACAGTTGAGAGGAGAATTATCAAGCTACGAGCATACAAAGACTGCCTGAAAAATGCTCTCTTTAAGGTACTTTTATTGATTAGTAATTGGTGAAGCAGAATCCCCAAGAAGAAAAGAAGACATGAAAATGGAGAACAACCAAAAGCTTCCTGGTTTCGAGATTGGAAGGTTTGTTTTGTAAATCTTAATTAGCAGTCTTATCGGACTAGTATTGTGGAGGGGGAAGATAAAAGATAGGTTAGAGGAAGACGTTGCAAACAGTCATTCGTTTATTATTCTGTTATATTTTAAGAAATAAAGTTATTAAATTTTACTTCAGAATTTGGACTCTAGAATGATCACATATTACTGCATGGAATACATCTTTTCTTTGTTACTGATTTTAATTAAGCCGGAAAATGTATCCTGTGTTGTAACATTACAAACCACCAGCAATGTGTTTTACTCTGTACTGGTCTGTGGAACAACTGAACCAGCCACTCAGTTCAAGATCAGCATAACATGTTGGCCTATCCAGGGCTGCATCCATCCTGTGAGAGAAGACTAAACGTAATGATAGCTCCCTCTGCCTGTTTCCTGTATTCCTACAGCTCATTTCTCTTCAGATAGGTGATCATCCCCTAATTTAGGTGTATTCAATCTCATTGAAGTTCTCCCTAACAGTGATGCACATCTCCAGACGCATCTCTGTTGCTAGCTTTATTGATGCTGGAGTACAGGGACTTGTAAATTCCATGTCAGACGTAGTGCATAGAGAAGGAATGGCTTTTTGTGGCACAGGAAAGTAATGGCGATATCTAAGTGAGAGAAAAGGATTATTGCGATCATCCCTGAGAGTGTTGTTGAGGCAGTATTTGGAGTACTGTGGATAGACTTTCTCTCAAGTTTCACCAGACTAATCCCTGGGATGATGGCACCATGAGCAGTGAGTGAAGCTCAGTGAGAGAATAAGAGGTGATTGCATTGAACCTCAAGGGCGATGGACAATCACTCATGATGTTCTAAACAGCCACTGATACGGAGAAAAATTCCATGTTTTTTTTGTCATCCAGGTTACATGATTTTCGATAGTTTAAGAGCCTCTGAGAACGTTCCACCCAACTGCACTCACTGTCTTTTTCGATTAAGACAGAGAGAGAGAGGGGGGGGGGGGGGGGGAGGTTCAGGCGATTGAATGAACTCTCCCAAAATTAATAGAGTTCAATTGGTGTGTGATCCTGCAATGAATGTCATGTTATCCATAATCTCGACAGCAGCCACAATACCTTTATTATTAAAGAGTTAACTCTTCCCAACAATTTCTGACCTCCATGGAGAACATGGCTGTGTCTTCTCTGAGTTGGAAGATGCCTCCTTGAGACTTGACACAAAACATTTGCTAAATTCACTTGTCTGTCAAATGTCACCAAATACAACTTTAAATAAATGTAAACAACCAAGCACCACAAACTTCTGGGGAAGGGAATTTCCATTTGAACATCCATTTGAGAAGTTTTCATTTGTGTTCCAGACAAAGTTGGAGGGTCACTGTTTCCTTTTCCAGTCCCACTCCTCCACTGGTTACACCAACCTTAAATGCAACCAGTTTAGTGATGTGGCCAATGATATAGGTCTCAGAGTAGGTCATTTTCTAGAAAAATGTGAGACACAGAAAGTTGAACTCATAACAAATGTTAAAATGATAGAGTTTGTCAAACGTTATTGTGCCTTTGAAGTTATTCTGCTCACACAATGTACTGGTAGCGGGATTTCTTTCTGGAACAGTTGGATTTGGCAGATTTTGTTTTGTTTCAGACAGTGGAGAGATTCCAATGAATCCTCACCAGGAATCCTTCACAAGTGGTAAGGATAACTCAGGGATTTTCTGGTCTCACACTTTGCTATCGGTCGGAACAAAGTAGGAGAGAGGGTTCAATTGGCTGCTACTTCTCAGTTTATTGTTCCCAATAAACACTGACCCTTCTGTCCAGCAAAGATCAGTCGAGCTGAGCCTTGTAAATCTTCAATAACCGAGTCTGTACTGCTCCCTGAGGATGAGGACCCAACAGGTAGCACAGCGCTAAAGTGAAAGGGACGTACTTATTTCATTGTGGGACTGTTATTTTAAAACTGAGTTAACTGAACATCAAATCACCACCTCTTTTCAGGCATAAGGACAGAATAATTAGGAATAAAGATAAACCAAACCTGTCCCATATTCCCACCGACCCTTTCCAATCAAACATGTATCACATCCAGCCTCTGCTGATGTCTCAGGAAGAGAATGCCTGATAGCATAATACTGGAGGAGCATTAAGGAAATAAGCAGATTGAGGCCATTCAGCCGATCGAGTCTGAAATTCTATTCAATAATTTCTTATATGCACCTCGACCTCATTCTTCTGCCTTCTCCCAAGAATCCTTGATCCACTTACAAATCAAAAACATATCGATTTGTGTCTTAATGACACTAGTGTCTGTGCCTCTGTGTCTCTGTGTGTGTGTGTGTGTGCGCGTGGATATATATGTGTGCGTGTGTGTCCATGTGCTTGCTATCTGTGTGTTTGCGTGTCTACATCTGTCTGTCTGTGTCTCAGTCTCTGTTTCTATCTGTGTTTGTGTCTATTTGTATGTGATATATATGTCGCTGTGTGTTTATACGTGTGACTATGCCTATCTCCTTGTAAGTATTGTGTGTGTTCGTATATTGGGGTGTTTAGTAATACCTCTGTGTATTTTTGTGTCTGCGTTTCTGTGCCGTGAGGTATCTGTGCTTTTTATTGGAAGTGAAAGGATTGCTCTTGGAACTGCCAGTGGGTTTAAAGTGAGAATTGTCTTTCACTGAAAATTGCTCCTGAAACGGTCGGTGGGACATGGACGTTTGAGAATCTCCACACGAGGCATCCTGCTCCTCTTTGGCTCTTTCAGAGTCCGCCCCACATGGCGGGGGGAGGGGATGAGGGAACGGATATCGGTTACTCCACTACCCGGCTTGGGCCTTTCTGTCCTATTCCAGGCTGTTTCTCCTGGAATGGGAAAACAGGAGGGAGGGAGGGAGGGAGAGAGGGAATGCGTGACCCTGCTGTTAGTGCTTGTGTAGTTGGGGGGAGTTGTGAGGTGTCTGGAATGAATCAGCCGACAGTTTAGAATCCATATAGTATTGTTAGTGTGGGAGGTATTGCGTCGCTGATAGAGAAATTGAGGAAGAAAGTCACTGAATTTATTAGTGAGAGTGGTAGTGCCTGAGCCTTATTTGGAGATAGAATG
>NC_057717.1:58218932-58229104 GCF_004010195.1 Chiloscyllium plagiosum | reverse complement strand
ACAGAGGAAGGGCGCTATCTTTACTTGTGTTCTTCTCTCATAGGATGTATGCAGCCCTGGTCAGGGCAGCATGTTATGCAGATCTTGAACTGGTTCAGCTGTTCCACAGTACCATAAAGAGTAAATCGCATAGCTGTAGGTTTTTAGTGTTACAACACAGGATAAATCTTCCTGCTTAATTAAAACCAGCAACAGAGAAAAGATTTATCCCATGCAGTAATCTGTCATAATTCTTGAGTCCAAATCTATTTAAAGTAAAAATTAACAACTTTATTTCTTAAAGTATAACAGAGAATAATAAACGAACGACTATTTACAACTTCTTCCTCTAACCTGCCTTTTACCTTCCCCCTCCACAATACTAGTCCAATAAGACTCCTAATTAAGATTTACAAAACAAAACTTCTTATCTCAAAACGAGGAAGCTTTTGGTTATTCTCCATATTCCTGTCTTCTTTTCTTCTTGAGGACTCTGCTGCACCAGTTACTAATCAATAAAGGTACCAGTAGGAGAGCTATTTTTCAGGCAGTCTTTGCATGCTGGTAGTTTGGCAGTTCTCCTCTCAACTGTTCAATGTTCCATGGTCTTGTACCACCAAACTATTGGGGATTGTATCATTGGATTGTAAGATTGTCAATATAATAAATTCAAACTTTGAGGTAGTTATTTTGGGGTATAATTTAAAATGTATTGCTGAATTTGCTTTTGTTTCGAGACAATGAGCTAATTGGGTTGTTCAACCAAATGTTATATTATATCTATTTTTCAGAACACTTGGTGCTGTCAGATAGTTATTGTTTTCTTTTAATTCTCTCAAAGGTACAGTACACCCACGTGTTTATCACAGAAGTCACACTGAAACCTGACGAAGGAAGCATGACATAATGACTTCCCTAAAGGACTTGAGGCAAGCGGATTGGTTTTTATAACAAATAATAATGGTTGCTTTTAAACACCCCAATTTCTACCATGAGATATCAACAGACCATTATTCTGTGGTTCTAGATTATGAGTCACTGGCTTGACCACCATAAACTGTCTTCCCGTATGTGCATAGAACAAGTTAAACATTCTCAATAGCAATTATTTAGTGATGGACATGTGGTTATAAGGACCGTGAAACTGTTGCATCCGGATTGAACAAAGGCACAAATGGTTTATTCAGAAGTTGCACTGAGACTGAGGGCGAGACTGGGATATCATGATGGTGGCATTGGACAGGATTGGTGATTGGGGAGGACATGGAGATATAAATCTGTGAAGGAAAAAATGGATTATGGAGTTTGAGAACAGTCTGGTTCCTTCTCGCATATCAGTGAGTAATTTATAAATAGTAGTTTTCTTAGTTATAATATAGAAGGAAAGGAATTTTTGTTTAGAACTGAAGGCAATGACTTGCACTTTCCAAAATTTATATATCATGTGCAGAAATTCAGGTCAACCCGGTTTAGTCGACAAATATAATGACTTACTAGGAACACCAACTATAGCGAGGATGGGATAGTAACCACCTTGAATAATCCAAAGAATATCCTGGATCCGCGATGCTAATGATATCCAAGGCCGAGAAAGCCAGTAAAGACCCGATGATAAGCTCCTGTCCACTGTGGGAATATTCCAGTCGAATGTTCTCAGACTCGGATCCATTATTGTAACATTCCAGTCAAATGTTTTCAGATCCTCCCTCTCTGTCTCTCTCAAGCTGCTGATCCCTGTTAGTGCTATCAGTGATGCTTCTACTCATACTATGGGATAGCATATTGAACAGAGCCCATTTATCATTCAATGATGAATACTGTCCATTGTGATAATTAGGATCCGTGGAGATTGATATTAATCACAGTCACTGAACAAATAGCTCCAGTTAACCCCTTTGAATTCAATATTGATTTTAGTAAAATTCAAAGAAAAAGATTAAAATTTACACATTTGGCAGAGGATATGCGTGGGGGCGTGGTGAACAGAGGGAAGAAATATTTGAGTTGGTAGATTGATTGTATGTAATCATTCAATCCGCCTTAGATATGCGAGTAATGTCAAAGGATTGTCAGAACTTTAAAAAGTTTCTCCGTTTATAAATCGAAACATATAGTCTGCAACTACTAATCAGTGATTATAATGTCAGTAAAATATGGAGAGAACTTTTCTAGTCCATAATCTGACAAGAAAATGTGCATACAACTATATGAGTGATAATAGACAAATGGCATGGATATGCTAACAGAGAATATGATGTGACACACAACTCAGATGGTATTCGAGGATCACAGAGGGCAGGTGAGGATCATGCTGTTAATGTTATCGATGTCAATCAACTATGATGAAGTAAATTTCACTGGATTTCGATTGCAGTGTGATTATGATTTTGGGGACATGGCTGCTGAGACTGGAGGGAGGGGAACTTTTCTAGTCCATAATCTGACAAGAAAATGTGCATACAACTACATGAGTGATAGTAGACAAATGACATGGATATGCTAACAGAGAATATGATGTGACACACAACTCAGATGGTTATTCGAGGATCACAGAGGGCAGGTGAGGATCATGCTGTTAATGTTATCGATGTCAATCAACTATGATGAAGTAAATTTCACTGGATTTCGATTGCAGTGTGATTATGATTTTGGGGACATGGCTGCTGAGACTGGAGGGAGGGAACATGATATTTCCCAGCCATCATTCTTGAAATTTAATTCTTCACATAGAGGTCAAATCTCCAATGAAGAATGAGGAGAGCCAATATGAAACATATGACCAGAAGACATTGGAGCAGAAATTTGGCCATTAGGCCGATTGAGCCTGCTCTGCCATTCAAAGATAGCTGTTAAGCTTCTCAACCCCATTCTCCCGCTTTCTATTTGTAACCCTTGATCCCTTTTACAATCAAGAACCTATCTGTCTCGCTCTTAAATATACTCAATTACCTGGACTCGACAGTTTTCTGTAGCGGTGAAACTCTCAACTGGGTTAATTAGAATCCACGGAGATTGACATTAATAACAGTCACTGAACAAATAGCTCCAGTTAGCTACTTTGAATTCAATACTGATTTTATTAGAATCCAAAAGAACGCTTAAAATTTACACATTTGGCATGGGATATGTGGGTGTGACTGAGGGACGGAATATTGGAGATGGTAGATTGATTGCCTGTAATCATTCACTCTGCCTTGGATATGGGAGTAATGACAACGGATTGTCAGAAGATAAACAAGTTTCTCCATTTATAAATTGAAACATGGAGCCTGTAATTCCTGATCAGTGATTATAATGTCAGTAAAACAAGGAGAGAACTTTTATAGTCCATAATCTGACAGGAAAATATGCCTAAAACAACATAAGTTATAGCAGACAAATGGCATGGATATATTAACAGAGAATGTGATGTGACACACAATTCAGATGGTTATTCGAGGATCAGAGAGAGTAGTTGATGGTCATGTTCTCAATGATATCGATGTCAATCAACTGTGATTAAGTACCATTCACTGGACTTCAATTGCAGTGTGATTATGATATTGGGGAGGAGACAGAAAACACAGAGAATTCGTGACATGGCTGCTGAGACTGGAGGGAAGGAACATGATATTTCCCAGTCATCGGTACTGGAATGTTACTCTTTATAAATCATATGAATATCAAATTCTTGGATACATCTCCAATGAGGAATGAGGAGAGCCAATATTAACCATACAACCATAAGAAATTGGAGCAGAAATTTGACCATTCAGCCCACTGAGTCTGCTCCGCCATTCAATGATGGTTGTTAAGCTTCTCAACCCTATTCACCCACTTTGGACCTTTAATCCTATATCCCCTTTACAATCAAGAACCCATTTGTCTCATTCTTAAATATTCTGTATGATCTGGCCTCGACAGCCTTCTGTGGCAGTGAATTCCATAGATTCACCACTCTAAAGAGGTTCGTCCGTATCTCAGTTCGGAAAGGTCTTCTCTTACTCTGTCCCCTCGGGGCCTAGTCTCTCCTACCATTGGAAATATCGTTCCAAAATCCACTCTGTCCAGGTCATTCAGTATCCTTTAAGTTTCGAGTAGACCTCCTAACATCCTCTGAACTCTATCATATATATACCCAGAGCCCTCAGATGATCTTCATATGTTAAGCATTTCATTCCTGGGACCATTCTCGTGAATATCCTTTGAAAACGCTCCAGGGCCAGTATATCCTTCCTGAGAAATAGGACACAAAACTGTGCACAATAATCGAAATATGGCCTGACCAAAGCCTTATACAGCCTCAGAAGTGCATCCCTGCTTTTATATTCAAGCCCTCTTGAAATAATTGCCATCATTGCATTTGCCTTTATAACTATTGATAACCTGCAAGGTTTCCTTTCGAGACTCCTGGACTGGAACTCTCTCGGCCTTTTGCACTTTTGACTTCTGAACCTGCTCGCTACTTAGAAAATATTCCATGCCTGTATTCTTCCTGGCAAAATGCATGTTGTCACACTTGCCCACGTTGTACTCCATCTGCCACATCTTTGCTCACTCCCCAAACCTGTACAAGTCCTTCAGTAGGAGAAAGTGAAGACAGCAGATGCTGGAAAGCAGAGTCAAAAAGTGTGATGCTAGAAAAACACAGCCAGTCAGGCAGCATCCGAGGAGCAGGAGATTCGATGTTTCAGGCATAAAGTCTTCATCAGGAACGAGGAGGTTGGGCGAAAAGGGGCTGAGAGATAAATGGGAGGGGCTGGGGCTGGGAGGAAGCTAGCTTGGAAGGCGATAGCTAGATGAAGTTGGGTTGTGATACTGATAGGTCAGAGTGGAAGTTGGAATGGATACATGGGGAGGAAGATGGATAGGTAAACATTTGAAGAGGGTGGTACTGAACTAGAGGGTAAGATCTGGGATAAGGTGGAGGGAGGGGAGATGAGGAAATTGTCGAAATTGCCCGTCATCATCTTCCACCGAGGGTTGGAGGATCCCTCGGTGGAAGATGATGACGACTGCTGGCTAGAAATTGGCCATGGAGGAGGCCAAAAACTTGCATGTCCTTGTTGTAGTGGGAGGGAGAGTTGAAGTATTCAAGGATAGGGAAGTGGGGTTGTTGGGTGTGTGTGTCCGAGTGTGTTACCTGAACCGTTCTGCAAGTTGATGTCCTGTCTCCCAAATGGAGACGACATCCGGCGCAATGGACAGAGTAAATGTGGTGTTTGGATGCACAGGATGTTCTTTGCCTGATGTGGAAGGATCCTTTGGGGCCTTGGATGGAGGTGAGGAGGGAGTGTTGACATAGGTTTCATAGCTCTTGTAGTGGCAAAGAAGGTGACAGGCGTGGAACGTGACTGGGTAGGGGTGGGGGTCGGGGGTGAACCTCACGAGGGAGTTGTGAAGGGAATGCTCTCTGCTGATATGGGTGGGGAGTGAATTATACCTCTGGTGATGGGATGTGACTGTTGGTGGGGGAAATGGTGGAGGATGATGCATTGTATCCTGAGGTTGGTGGAATGGAAGGCGAGCACCAGCGGGGTTCTCTCCTTGTTGTAGTTGGAAGGGTGGAGATCAAGGGAGGAGGTGCGAGAAGTTGAGGAGATGCGCTCGAGCACCCTCCTGCAGCCGAACCACCTCTTCAATGCTCCCTGTCCCTCTATCTAACTTTGCACTGTTTGAAAACTTAGCCAGAATCCCCTCCGTTTCTTCATGTAAATCATGAATGCATTAAGGGAAAACTTGTGGTCCCAACATTGAGTCTTGTGGATCACCACTTTTCCCAGGCTGCCATCCTGAGAAGGACTCTTTTATCCCAACCCTCTGCTTTCTGTCAGACAGCCATGCTACTATCCATGTTCGCACCTTGCCTCTAACACCATGGGCCCTTATCTTTCTCAATAGCCTCCTGTGTGCCACCTTGTCAAAGGATTCTTGAGGAGCAAGCAGATAACATCTATTGTTCTTCTTGGTCTCATCTGCTCGTTACTCCCTCAATGAATTCTAACAGTTTTGTCAGGCCTGACCTCCTCTTGATGAAACCATGTTGACTCTGTTCTATTTTACCAAAGATCTCCAATTATTCAGAAATCCCATCCTTCACGATGGATTCCAGATTGTTACCCACAGCTAAGGTAAGGCTAATCAGTCTGTAATTTTCCATTTTCTGTTTAACTCCCTTATTCAACGGGGTGTGACGTTAGCAATTTTCCAGCCTTTTGGCTCTTTCCTGATTTTAGTCATTCCTGAAAGATTATTATTTATACTTCCACTACCTCCTCAGCTGTCTCCCTTATAAGGCTGGGATGTAGTCCATCTGGTCCAGGTGATTTATCCACATTCAGACCATTCAGTTTTCTAACATGTTCTTCTTGATGATGGCCACCATACTCAGCTCTGCCCTTGCACTCTTTTGTGAAATTATTCATATCTTCCACCATGAAGTCTGATGCAAAGTTCCTCATTCATTTCTTTGTTTCCCATTACTGTCTCTCCAGCATCATTTTCCCATGTCCAATATTACCTTTACCTCAATTTTACACTTTATATATCTAAACAACCTCTTACAGTCTCCTTTATATTGCTGGTTCGCTTACCCCTATATTTAATCTTCTCCCTCCTTATGTTTTTGCCCTCTGTTGGTCTTTATAAGTTTTCCAATTCTCTCGTTTCCCACTGCCCTTCACCACGTTATATGCTTGGTCTTTTGCTTCTATGCAATCCCTGACTTCCCTCATCAGCCCTGGTTGCCTCATCCTCCCTGTACCATCCCTCTATTCCTCAGCATGAATCTCTGCAGTGTCTCGTGAATTAATCTTGGAATCACCTGCCATTGCTGTTCCACTGTCTTTCCTGCTATATCCTTCTCCACATATGGGAGATTGCTGCCAGTTCAGGTCCATTCTGTTCTTCTTGTTTAGGTCCTACCGACTCGGGAATCCCACATAGCAGAAGTGCTGCCTCCCCTGCCAGCTGTTTGGCCATGTATTTAACTGTGCTTCCTTCCTGTTTCTATCCTCACTCACGCGTGACATATTCTAGTGTCTCCAAAATTCAAATATCCTTTCAACACAATTCAAGCAAGGCCTTTTATTTAAAGTGGATAGACTTGATAATAAAAAAACTTAAGTGTGACCTCAGGAAAGTGGAGTCCACTGAATCAGTCCAATGCCCAGAGGTTCTGATATCTATCCCCGCCACTAAACCTGTTCGCCAAGGTGTACATATGAACCATATATTTGCAGATGGACGAGGATAAACAGAAAACTAGCAAATGTCAGAGCAAGTGGATGTCATGCAGCTTGTTTACTCTACTTTGCTATTCAATTGGACTTTAGTTATTCTGCTCCTTTCAATGGCAGGTTGTTTACCCAGCATCCCCGGCGGGTCAGAAAGTGCCCAGTGTCGTTGTGTGCACAGTCCTGCGAAGGGAATGTCCAGTGCCAGGCAATGGGGTGTGGTGAGTCCCAGGGCTGGCACAAGAAAAGGCTGCATGTAGTGACGATGGACTGAGGGACTAAAAGAGATGGAATGGGTATCCAGGGACACTGCACACACGGAAGGGGCCGGGCAAGATTCCTAAACACCCAGGGAACCCACGATGCACGGCTGCTTTTACAAAAACCTGTCACGTTTGCTAGATTTTTTCTATCGAACCAAAGCAAAAATACTGTAGATGGTAGAAATCCGAAGCAAACACAGAGACATACTGTGGAGAGACGAAACAGTTAATGTTCCCAATGCAGACACGGGAAGAATTTACAAAGTCCACATAGACAGGGTCCAGAGATTGGAATTCAACCCGAGCCCCTAGCACTTTGAAGCAGCAGTGTTGGGTCACCGTGCCGCCTAATGAGGGATAATTGGAATTAGAGACATAGCTACTGTTCTCTGTAATTGGGATTGAGAGTCCTGAATGATATGTTGCCTACCTGGTGCTTGGGTTTGGGATATATCATCGGAGCTGCAGAAAAACTTGGATTGGCCGGGGAATGATCCAGTGGTCAGGGTCCGTGTAGGTACCAATGGCTGGACAAACAAATGACAGTGAAAAGAGCGACGGGTATTACAGGTCTAAACTATCATATCGAAATGCATGCAGCATAAGGAACAAGGTGAATACGCTTGTGACTCATTCACAAATTGGCAGGTACGACATGGGCATTACAGTGATATATCACTGCAAGAGGATCAGGATTAGGAGCTGAATATTCAAGGATATTCATCCTGTCGAAAAGATAGGCAGGTGGGCAGAGAGATAGTGTTGTTTCATTATTAAGAATGGAAATGAATCAGTAATCAATAACAAGAAATGACGTAAGGTCAGAACGTGTCGAATCTGTGTCGGTAGAATTGAGGAATCAAAAAGATGAAAAAATGCAGTTGGAGTTATGTACAGGGAGCTGGGGTGCAAGATACACCAGAAGGTAGAAGGTTCTGTAGGAAAGTCAAAGTTACAGTGATCATGTCGGATTTCATTCTGCAGATGGACTGCGAATTCAGGTTGGTCGTGGTTCGCAAGAAAAGGAATTTGTGGAATGTCTATGAGATGGGTTTTTGGAGCAGCTTGTACAGGCAAACTAGATGAAGGAGCTTAAGGTGAAGGAATTCTTAGCAGGCAGTGACCGTAATATTATGATTGAACTGACACTGCAATTTCAGATGGAGAAGTTCGAATCAGTAGTAACGGTATTACAGCTGAATAAAGGCAATTACAGGGACATGAGGGAGGAGCTGGGTAGAATTGACTGGGAGATGGGCCCAGCAGGAAAGACAGTGCAATATCAATGGCAGGAGATTTTTGGAGTAATTCAGGATACAGCAGAGATTTATCCTGAGGAAAAAGAGACATGGTACAGGGAGGATGAGACAACCAAAGCTGACTAGGGAACTCAGGTATAGGATAAAAGCAAAAGAGAAAGGATATAATGTGGCAATGTGCAGTGGGAAACCTGAGGATTGGGAAGCTTACAAAGATAAAACAGAGGGCAAACAAAATAAAATAAGGAGGGAGATTATTAAGTCTGGGATAATATAAAGAAAAGACTGTAACAGTTTCTTTCGATATATAAAGTACAGATGAGCGGCAAAAGTGAACATTGGACTGCTGGAAAATGATACTAGAGAGATAGTAGTGGGGAACGAGAAAATGGCCACGGAACTAAAGAACTACTTCCCATCAGCCTTAACGATGGAAGACACGAGTAATACATTAAACATTCAAGCGATTGAGAGGCCAGAGCTGAGTATGATGGCCACCACCATGGAGAACATGCTAGAAAAGAATTGAAGGTGGTTAATTAATCTTGACCAGATGGACTACATCCCAGTGTTATAAGGGAGATAGCTGAAGAGAGAAGGGAGGCGATCATGGTAGTCTTTCAGGAATCACTACAGTAAGGAACAATCTCAGAACACTGGAAATCCACTAACGTGACATCCCTCTTTAACAAGGGTTAAGGAAAAAGACAAAAAATCGACAATGAATAGCTTAACCTCGGTCATGGGTAAGATCCTGGAATCCATTCTGAATGATGATATTTCTGAATACTTGGAAGTGTTTGGTAAAATAGGGCAAAGTCACTACGGTTTCATCAAGGGAAGGTCATTCTTGATAAATCTGTTGGAATCCTTTGAAGACGAAATGAGCAGGCTCGACCAAGCACAGTTATCCACCTTGTCTTCAAGAAGGTCTTGGACAAGGTTTCACACAAGAGATGACTGAGTACGATAAGGATCCATGGTGTTAGAGGCAAAGTAGTGGCATCGGTAGAAGCTTGGCTGTCTGGCAGAAAGCATAGAAGGCAGCTGGTGACATGTGGTGTTCCATAAGGCTTAGTTTAGGAATCATAATTTTTAATCGAAACGTTAACAATCTAGATTTGGGAATTAAGGGCACCCTGGCTAAGTTTGCAGACGATACAGAGATAGGCAAATGGACAGGTCATATTGAGGAGGCGGAGAGGCTGAAGAAGGAGTTGGACAGGTAAAGAGATCGGCAGATGCATTCCAACGTCGCAAAGTGTGAGGTCATGCACTTTGGCACGAAGAATAGAGGCATGGTCTATTTTTTCAAATGGGGAGAAAATTAAGTTCAAAGGTACTTGGGCGGATTCCTGAAGAAGGGCCTGTGCCCGAAACGTCGAATCTCCTGTGCCCTGGATGCTGCCTGACCCGCTGTGCTGTTCCAGCAATAAAGTTTCAACTTTGATCTCCAG
>NC_057717.1:58211178-58217875 GCF_004010195.1 Chiloscyllium plagiosum | reverse complement strand
GGAGTTGGGGTGGGAGGGCGTAACGTCCTCAGAGGCACTTAAACTGTCCAGAATCATGCATCCTGAGTGAAAGAACAGTCATGGAATCTATCACCTTCTCATTGTCTGTTTAGAATATAATGAGTGATTGCCCATCCCCCCACAGTGTTCAATGCAATCACCTCGAATTCTCTCACAGCGCTACAGATCAACCTTCACTCACTCCTCATGGTGCCATTATTCCAGAGATTAATCTGGTGGAACTCTTTTTCACACTCTCTGTGGTAAGGAGATCACTTCTTATAAAGAAGAGAAAATCTGTCCCCAATGCCCCAAATACTGCCTCAACTACACTCTCAGGTTTGATCGCAATAATTCCTTTCCCTCACTTAGCTGGCTCCGTTCCTTTCGTGTGAAATAGGAAATCATTCATTTACGATGCACTGTCACTGATTTGGAATTTAAAACATCCTTACATCTGTAGGGTAGCATCAATAAAGCCAGCACCGGAGGTGCCTATTCAGATGGACATCACTCTAGGGGAGAGACTCAATCACAAAGAATATATCTAAAACAGTGAATGGCCACCTACCTGAATGGAAATGAACTGCTGGTATATGGGATACAGGCAGAGGAAGGGAGCTATCATTCCTTTTGATCTGCCCTTGTGAGATCTGTGCAGACCTGGTCAGGCCAGCATCTTAAGCCGAGCTTGAACTGAGTGGCTAGTTCAGCGGTTCCACAGGACAGAAAAGATTAAAACACAGTGCTGTGGGTTTGCAGTCACACAGAAACCTGACTCGGGAAGGATGACCAATTGCTTTCTCTAATGGGCATGAGGCAAGCCGATAACAACAGATTATAATTCTGTGGCTCTAAATTATGAACCAACGATGTGACCACCATACACTGTCATCCCATCTTTCAGATTCTGTGCAAAGAACAAGTTAAACATCTCAAGTGCAATTATTTTGCAATGGACATCTGGAAGAAGGGACGTGAAACAGCGGTATCCGGAATTAACAAAGGCACAAACGAAGGTTTATTCAGGAATTGCATGAGGCTGAGGAGGACACTGGGGGCCACAATGGGGGTACGGGAAAGGATTGGTGAGAGGGGAAGATATGGAGATGTAAACTGGGCAGGAGAAAATGAATCAAGGAGGTTCAGAACAGTCTGTTTCATCCTCGCATATTGGTGAGCAACTTGTATTGAGTAATTTGCTCGTTATAATTTCTAAGGAATGGAATCTTTAATTGAAATTGAAAACGTTGACTTGCAACTTTCCAAAATTTACATATAATGAGCATCAATTCAGTTCAGACCGTTTCACGAGACAGCTCGAGTGACTTACCAGGAACACCAACTATAGCAAGGATATGATAGTAACCAGCTTGAATAACCATCAGTACATCTTTAATCCGTGATACTAATGATACCAAGACTGGGAAAGCCAGTAAAGACCATAGGATAAACTCCTGTCCATTGTTGGAATATTCCAGTCTACTGCTATCAATTTCTGATCTCTCCTCACCCTCGCTCTGAAGCTGCGGATCACTGTTACTGGTGTGGGTGATGCTCCTGATCATACGATGGGATAAAACACTGAAAGCATTCCCTTATCCATTCTGGGTGTGACTGAAGGAAGGAATGTTGAAGATGGAAGATTGATTGTGTGTAATCATTCAGTCTGCCTGGATATGGAACTAATGCCAGAGGTTTAACAGACCATAAACACGCTTCTCTGCTCATACATGGTGAAACAAATCCTGTAACTACAGATCAGTCATTGCAATATCTGTAAAACATTGAGAGAACATCTTTCATCCATGATCTGATGGCAAAATGTGCCTGAGACAATGTGGTTTTATAACAAACAAACGGCATGGATATGTTCACGGGGAATTGTACACGACAAACACAATTCAGATTGTTATTCCAGAATCAGAGAGGGCAGGTGTGGGTCATGATGTTGATGTTATCGATGCTAAAGAACTGTGATGAAGTATCATTTACTGGACTTCATTTACATTGTGATTATGACATTGGAGAAAAGAGAGAAGATGGCGAGGGTTCGGGGACATGACTGTTCAGTCTGGGCGGAGGGACAGTGATGTTCCCCAATCTCTAGCATTGGAACGTTACTCTCTATAACACATATGAAGAACAGATTCAAGGGTACATCTACAATGAGGAATTAGCAGAAACAATATTAATGAAATGCATTTATGCAATACAAAATACAGGGAAAAGTGATTTTCTGTACAGACCGAAATATGCAAACTACAAAGAGATTCGGTTGTTAAAATGCACTCCTGATATGGAGCTATATAAATTGAAATGTGGATTACAAAACTATCGAAGTGGTGTGTGGCATTTATCAATCATTATTTGATCCACAGCTGAGATCCTGATTTCCCCTCTGTCAGTGTAATAGAAAAGAAACAAACTTAACATTTTCTGTGAAACCTGAAAGAGAATACTATGCTAATTTGAGCGTGTGATAAGAAGAGCATAAAAGGAATAGGTTAATTATGTTCAGGGCCCTTACACAAGGTGTGTTTTGCCAAGTGTATTGGCTCCCTGCAGTGGTTAAAAATAAAGCTTTTCCTTAGCTCTTGCTCACATCTGAGTCCAGTCACATTAATTTCCACGACAGTCAGCGATCCACCTGACTGAGATTCTCTGGACCAGTCTCTCACACAGTGGGGGTGGTTATCATTTCCTGCTGTTCTTGGCATAGGCTATTTTTTTGAAATCCACCTTCTCCATGGTACTAATCTATTGGCCGAATGGATTTTGTCAGCTGTCAGTAACCTAGCTCTGTGACATTATTGGGAATAAGTAATCTGGGATGACAGCCAGTTATCAGCACACTGCTCACAGTGTATGATACCGAGACAAAGGGTTTGCAGTCCAGAGGAATTTCTAAATAGACTTCTTACTTCTGTCTGTCCATATCTATCCATCTCATTACAGCCTTGGTCCAAACATAGAAAAAGGAGCTGAATGCCAGCCCTTGACATCATGCTACATTCTTTCAAAATGGCATCATGGAACCCGAGCAAAAAAGGGCATTGCGGGCAAATACTCCATTATTGGTGTCATACCTGACAGATAGGAAGATGGTCATTATTGTTGGAGGTCAGTCATCTCTGCTCCAGAACATTTCTGCAGCAGTCCCTCAGGATAATGTGGATATAGTTTTGCTCACTGAGCTGGTAGGTTAATTATGAGAGGTTTCATCACCATACTAGGTAACATCTTCCATGACTCTTGGGTTATCATTGACCAGACACTCAACTTGACTCGCTACATAAATATAAGAGCAGATCAGAGACTAGGCATGCTGTGCGAGTAACTCACCTCCTGACTTCCCAAAGCCTGGCGATCATCTACAAGGCACAAGTCAGAAATGAGATGGAATGCTCCCTCTTGCCTGAATGAGTGCCGCCCCAACCAAGACGTTTGACACCATCCTGGACAAAACAGTCCATTTGATTGGCATCACATCCACAAGCATTCACTCCCTCCACCACCGTCTCTCAGTAGTGGTAGTGTGTACTATCTACTGGACCAACACTGCAGAAATTCCCCAAAGATCCTCAGACAGCACCTTCCAATCCCACGAACACTTACGTCTAGAATGGCAAGGGCTGCAGACTTATGGCAATACCACCAACTACAAATTCCCTTCCAAACTAGTCAACATCCTGATGTGGAAATATATCGCCGTTCCTTCACTGTTGCTGGGAGAAAAAAAACCCTGGAATTCCCGCCTTAATAGCATTGCGGGTCAACACACAGTAGGTGGACTGCAGCGGTTCAAGAAGGCAGCTCAGTACCATTTTCTCAAGGGGGCAACGAGGGACGGGCATGCAATGGTGGGCCTATCCAGCAATGCCCGCATCCAATAAAAGATTTTTTAAAAATAGTTCCAAGTTGAGCATCTCAATGGGATAGGTTATCTGTTTTGAACATGAACAGGAAAGCAATGTTTCTTATACGGAACATTGTAGATTTTTTGTTATGAGAAGGGTGTTCAGTGTTCGATGACTTATTGTTGCTGTGTGTTGTGATAAATTGCATCTGCTTTGTTTAATTCAACAACACTGGCGTAACGGGATCGATCCTTCGAAAATACCAGACTGAAAATGACAATCATCGGAGAGACAATGTACTCCCGCCAGATGAGACTCACAGATCGCTGTTTATATTCAACGTTTAATGGACTACTGGCCGACACTGAATCCTCCCACCATCCATATCACAGGGGTTACCATTGAACAGAACGTGAAGCAAAATCAACATACAAATACAAGGGTTACAAAAGCAGGTCAGAGACTTACAATTCTGCACTAAATAATAGACCCTACTACCGAAAGAGCATGAGATATAGTAATAAATTTAGGCCATTCAGCCCATTCCTTCACTCCGAAACTGCCATTTTGTCATTGTCTGTATGACTAGTGGAACTATCTTCTACACACTGACTGTATCAATCTTTTCAGTGATCAATCAGTTTCTGTCGGATACCTCACCTCCCATATTTCTAAATTGCATCGAGTACACACACTGCCGTGCATATGACAAATCACCATCCCCAGGATGGATCACCTCCAACACCAGCAGATCTTCCCCCAGAGATAGTGCCCAAAACAACTTCCAAATGCCGTCTGAACATAACCCATTACATTCTCAGCAGTATGTCTCCTCTCTTGTATTCTCGATCCCTTGAAATGAATGCTAACATTGCATTTGCTTTCCTAACTGTCAACTGAACCTGCACATTAACCATAAGAGAGGATGAGTGCTTCAAAATCCTTTTGTGTTTCAGATTCAATGGATCCCATTAGAACATAGTGTCTGCCTCTATTCCTAAGTCAAAGTGCATAACCTCACACGATCCCATATTGTGTTCAATCAGCCACGTGTTTGACCACAGCCCTAAACTGTCCAAGCTTTAATGCATCCTCCCCACTTCATGAATATTGCCTGCCCATCCGACCATCACTGTATCATCTCCAAACTTAGCATAACTGCCCTCAGGTTGTTTGTTCAGTTGGTTCATGTAAATGGCACTTCCTGACTCCCTGAGGACTGTCCACCATTGAAAAGACGCAGCACTCAAGGTGGTTGACTCCATTCAGGTTAAAGCAGTGGCTTTACTGGAATTATATCTTTAAAATCTTCACTCCCTGCACCACTGACACCCTGCCCCCGATTTGTTGTGAATTTACCCCGTTATGGTGACAAAGGACTTGATGGCGCACAATCCCAATCTAATGATGTCACTCTGTCTCAACACTAACTGTGTGTTGCTCATAACAACCAATGTCACTGTGTGTTGATGATGACGGAGAGAGGTGGAGGAGAGAATGTCTATGATGAATGATTGTGTGACTGCAAGCGTGAAACTATCCTGACAGCCTCGGATGTACCTGTGCCTGCTATCACCACGGCAGACATGATCAGTCTTCCTGCAGGTCAAATCAAGGAAAGTAACAGACCTGCAGTGTGTTCCTGGCTGAGCACTCAGATGCTGTGAGGACCAACTGGCAGAGGCATTTAAAAACGACTTCAACTTCTCCCTCCTGAAGCCGAAATCCCAACCCATTTCAAGAAGACCACCATCATCCTTCTAAGTGATAAATCATATGCAACGTTCCTTAATGACTAACGCCCAGTGGCTCTGACTTCAATAAACATGAAGTGCTTTGAGACGCTGGTTATGGCCCACACCACCTTCAGTCTCCCAGCCTGACCTGCTGTCCTATAATGTGCCGACTGATGTAGCGGGTCCACAACGGATGACATATACCTGTCCTGTGCTCATCCATGGAACATCTGGACAACAAGGATGCCTACACCAGGCTCCTGGTCATTGACTACAGCTCCACCTTCAACATTATTATCTCCTCCAGACTTATCTCAATACTCTGCGACCTTGATCACGGCTCCACCCTCTGCAACTGGATACCCTGGTTTCGGACACACAGACCACAATCTGTGAAGATAGATATCTGCACATTCTCCACAACAGACCTCAACACTGGAACTCCTGGAGGATGTGTTCTCAGCCCCCTATTGTACTCTTCGTGCACCCACAGCAGTGTCCTCAGCCCCCTACTGTACTCCCTGTATATCCACAGCTGTGCCCTCAGCTCCCTACTGTACTCCCTGTACTCCCACAGTTGTGTCCTCAGCCCCCTACTGTAGTCCCTGCACTCCCATGGCTGTGTCCTCATCCCCATACCCTACGCCCTCTACTCCAATATCTGTCTTCACCCCCAACTGTACACTCTGTACACACACGGCTGTGTTGTCAAATTCCAAACAACGCCAGGTACAAGTTTGCTGATAAAATCATCAAATCAGGAGGGATATCAAACAGCGATGCGTCAGAATACAGAAAGGAGATTGAGGGCTTAGTGGCATGGTGTAATGATAATAACCTCTCTCTGAAATTCGGCAATAGTAAGGAACTGATCATTGAGTTAAGAAAGAAAGGAGAGGAACACACCGTCATCTACATCAATGGTTGAGCAAGAGCAGAGCATCAACTCCCTCGGAGTGACGATAACTGACAACCTATCCTGGTCTTCTTGCATAGGTGTGACTGTCAATAAGGTTCAATAACGCCTCTTTCTCCTCAGGAGGCTCAGGAAATTCAGCATGTACTACTTTGACAGATACACCATTGAGAGCATACTGTCTG
>NC_057717.1:58202761-58207833 GCF_004010195.1 Chiloscyllium plagiosum | reverse complement strand
ATGATCTGCCTGGACATCTTGGTACAGGTCAAAATAAATCCTCACCTCCACCCCCCAGCTCCCTCCAGTGCTCGCTCCCAGCTCTCTTCGGTCCTCACCCCCACCTTCTCCCATTACCGCCCCACTCCCTGTGACCGCATCCCCCAGCTCCCCGTGTCTTTTGTCTCTCACTGTGTCTCTCACACTGTCTGCTTCCCTCTGTTTTCCTTTTCCCTGTTTTCTGTTCTTTCCCTGAACTTATTATCTTCCCTGCTCCCTGTCCATGTGACGGTTTGTTTCCTTGTTTTGTTAACGTTCTCTCTTTGACATGTCTGTCCATCTGTTTCCCTCGCTATGTTCTCTCTCTCCTTCCCTTCGTATCTGTCTCTTTCTCCCTCGTTGTGATGGTGATGGCTTCTCTATTCGTTTGAAGCCGGTGGATGGCTCATTGGTTCGATGCTGGCAATGCAATTAACTCAACTGGGTTTTGATATCGAAGACATAATTTAAAATTATCGGTTAAATTTCAATTGTTCTCAAAACAGCACCCAGAACATGGGTATCCATTTAATAGCCAAATGTTACATCTAACTATTTTAGAACAACTCGTCTCCCAATGTTCCGTACACTGGCATTCTATTCACGTGCATAATGGGCTGACATGGTAACTGCTCTGCCCAGGACCATAAGAAACTACAGACGGTTGTGTGCACATCCCAGCCCATCACGGAAGACCACCCTCCATCATTTATATTTGTCATTGTCGCAGAAAGGCTGGCAACATCAAAGATCTCTCCCAAACCAGTAATGATCTCCTACAACCTCTTCCAACAGGGAGGAGACACAGAGGCTTGATAACTTGGACCAGCATGCTCAAGAACACTTCCTTCCCTACTGTAATTAGACTGACGAATTGACATCTCTAACTTTTCAAATAATATTAATTTTGCTAATGTCGATTTTGCTTTGTTCAACTCTTGTGAAGCTGTAACCATATATGCCTCACTGTGTGTAAGTACCCCACGATCTCTGTTTTCTTTTTTACTATCATGTGCCTGCACTATCTTTCCATTGTACATTTGACTAAAATAAATCAAATCAAATCAGATCAAACACGTGGACTGCAGTGGCTCAAAGTCTTCTCAAGGGCAACTGTGAAAGTGAACTAATGCTGGCCCAGTGAGAGATTCACATATCCCATTAACAAATGTAAGAAGATGACCACACTCAGGGAATACTGACAGGGGGAATCAAATCGCTTAAAAGATGATCTTAGACAAATACAGGTTTCTCACGCTATCTGAAAGAAACCGTTCGCTAGCTGATATAGTGTAAAGTGCAGTAGCACGAATGTATATGGGAAAAGCTTCGCCTTTCTTCGTAAAAGTGAAAATCCTCTTCGGATTTCTTTTGGTTAGCGAAACAAGGCCCTAATGTAGGTCGTTCGGAAAGGGAAGTGGTGAAAAACGAACTTTTGAAAAGCGGGGAATACCTGTATGTACATGGGCATGATATTCAGGAAGATGGGAATGGCGAAAAATAAATGAGGTGAATCTCGCATTTTATTTCCAGCCCAGCTGATCATCATTCTCTTTGTTTGCTCTTTTTCTTCTTTATCTATCTTTCTCTATTGATTCCTCCTCCACTTCAAAGTAGACTTCCCTGTCAACGGTATTAATCACACTCTTTTCCAGCTGCTTTCAGTTCAGGAATGTTCCCCCGCACTTTCTGTTCGTTTCGTTGCATTGCCTTGTATAATGTCAGATTTTCAGCATCTTCCCTTATTTGACTTCACCTTCAATTTTGTTATTTCGTGGGACGTTGGCATCTCGGCCAAGGGCAGCATTTGGTGACCATCACTAATTGCCCTGACTCTGAGGCCATTCCACAAGCCAATATAAAGTAAAGCACATTGTCATGGGGCTGAAGTCTCACTTAACCCAGACCGGGGACATTCCTACATTCATATATTGTCCTAATCATGAAGTAACGTCCGAGACAAGAACATTTTTATGTTTGAAATATTTGTAATCGGAAAAGTGGTCAGATGAGAGCTTGAAACATTAAGTCTGAATTTTACCAACGTGTGGCGCTCGGGCAATCCACAGATTTCCAGTCCTCTCACGCAAAAGGTCCAATTCAGCGCTCGAGATGAAGTGAAAGACTGTGGGAGAGAGAGAAATAAGACATAGGACCATAGGACATAGGAGCGGAAGCAAGGCCATTCGGCCCAACGAGTCCACTACGCCATTCAATCATGGCTGATGGGCATTTCAACTCCACTTACCCGCATTGTCCTCGTAGCCCTTAATTCCTTGTGACATCAATAATTTATCAATTTCTGCCTTGAAGACATTTTGCGTCCCAGCCTCCACTGCACTCTGCGGCAATGAATTCATTGGCCCACCACTCTCTCGCTGAAGAAATGTCTCCACATTTCTGTTCTGAATTTACCCCCTCTAATTCTAAGGCTATGTCCACGGGTCCTACTCTCCTCGCCTAACGAAAACAATTTCCTATCCACCCTCTCCAAGCCAGTTATTATCTAGTAAGTTTCTATTAGATCTCCCCACTCTGCGGCAATGAATTCATTGGACCACCACTCTCTCGCTGAAGAAATGTCTCCACATTTCTGTTCTGAATTTAACCCCTCTAATTCTAAGACTGTGTCCACGGGTCCTACTCTCCTCGACTAACGAAAACAATTTCCTATCCAGCCTCTCCAAGCCATTTATTATCTAGTAAGTTTCTATTAGATCTCCCTTAATCTTCTAAACTTCAATGAATACAATCCCAGGATCCTCAGCTGTTCCTCATATGTTAGACCTACCATTCCAGGGATCATCCGTGTGAAACTCCGCTGGACACGCTCCAGTGCCAGAATGTCCTTCCTGAGGTGAGGGGACCAAAACTGGACACAATACTACAAATGGGGCCTAACCAGAGCTTTATAAAGTCTCAGTAGCACAACGGTGTTTTTATATTCCAACCCTCTTGTGATAATTGACAACATTGCATTCGCTTTCTAAATCACAGACTCAACCTACATGTTTACCTTTAGATAATCCTCAACTCGCACTCCCAGATCCCTCTGTACTTTGGCTTCATGAATTTTCTCACCGTTTAAAAAGTAGTCCATGCTTGTATTCTTTTTTCCAAAGTGCAAGACCTCGCATTTGCTCACTTTGAATTCCATCAGCCATTTTCTGGACCACTCTTCCAAACTGTCTAGATCCTTCTGCAGCCTCCCCACTTCCTCAATACTACCTGCCTGTCCACCTAACTTTGCATCATCAGGAAACTTCGCTGGAATGCCCCCAGTCCGTTCATCCAGATCATTAGTATATAATGTGAACAGCTGCGGCCCCAAAACTGAACACTGCGGGACACCGCTTGTCACCGGCTGCCATTTCGAAAAAGAACCTTTTATCCCAACTCTCTGCCGTCTGTCAGACAGCCAATCCACAATCCATACCAGTGGCTCACTCGAACACTATGGGCCCTCACCTTGCTCAGCAGCCTCCCCTGTGGCACTTTATCAAAGGCCTTTTGGAAGTCTAGGTAGACCACATCCACTGGATTTCTCCGCTCTAACCTACTTGTCACCTCTTCAAAGAACTCCAAAATGTTTGTCAGGCACGACCTCCCCTTACTAAATCCATGTTGACTTGTTCTAATCCGACCCTGCTCTTCCAAGAATTTAGAAACCTCATCCTTAATGATGGATTCTAGAATTTTACCAACAACCGAGTTTAGTCTACGTGGCCTATAATTTTCCATCTTATGTCTTGATCCTTTCTTGAACAAGGGGGTTACAACAGCGATGTTCCAATCATCCGGGACTTTAACTGACTCCAGTGACTTTTGAAAGATCTTAACCAACTCCTCCGCTATTTCCTCAGCCACCTCCTTCAGAACTCTAGGAGGTATCCCATCGGGGCCAGGAGATTTATCAATTTTATGACCTTTTACCTTTTCTAGCACTTCCTCTTTTGTAATGGCAACCATACTCAACTCAGCCCCCTGACTCCCTTTAATTGTTGGGATATTACTCATGTCTTCCACTGTGAAGACTGATGCAAAGTACTTATTAAGTTCTCCTGCTATTTCCTTATCTCCCATCACTAGGCTTCCAGCTTCAGTTTCAAGTGGCCCAATGTCTACTTTTGCATGTCGTTTGTTTCTTATGTTTTGAAAGAAACGTTTACGATCATTTCTAATATTACTGGCTTGCCTACCTTCATATTTGATCCTCTCCTTCCTTATTTCTCTCTTTATTATCCTCTGTTTGTTTTTGTAGCCTTCCCAATCTTCTGATTTCCCAGTTCTCTTGGCCACATTATAGGATCTCTCTTTTTCTTTGATAGATTTCCGGACTTGCTTTGTCAGCCATGGCTGTCTCATCCCTCCATGGATAATCTTTCTCTTCTTGGGGATGAACCTCTGTACAGTGTCCTCAATTTTACCCACAAACTCCTGCCATTTTTGCTCTACTGTCCTCCCTGCTAGGCTCTGCTTCCAGTCTATTTTCGTCAGTTCCTCCCTCATGCCCTCATAATTACCTTTATTTAACTGTAACACCATTACATCCGATTTTGCCTTCTCTCTTTCAAACTGCACACTGAACTCTACCATATTATGATCACTGCTTCCTAAGTGTTCCCTTACTTTAAAATTTTTTATAAAGTCTGGTTCATTACATAGCACTAGGTCCAAAATAGCCTGCTCCCTTGTGGGCTCCATGACAAGCTGTTCCAAAAAGCCATCCTGTAAGCATTCCATGAATTCCCTTTCTTTGGATCCACTGGCAACATTACTTACCCAGTCCACCTGCATATTGAAGTCCCCGATGATCACCATGACCTTGCCTTTCCGACATGCCTTCACTATTTCCCGGTACATGTTGCACCCCTGGTCCTGACCACTGTTAGGAGGTCTGTACATAACTCCCACTATGGTTTTTTTGCCTTTGTGGTTCCTCAATTCCACCCACACAGACTCCACATCATCCGACGCTATGTCATTCAGTGCCATAGATTTAATTTTGTTCTTAACTAACAAGGCAACCCCACCCCCTCTGCCCACCTCCCTGT
>NC_057717.1:58186484-58202189 GCF_004010195.1 Chiloscyllium plagiosum | reverse complement strand
TGTGTGTGTGTGTGTGTGTGTGTGTAGGGGGGGAGGGGGAGTGGGGGGTGTGGTGGTGTGAGGATGCTGTCACTTTAAAACGGTGACTTTGGCCTGTGTTTTTTGAAGAGAGATTGTAAAGGCAGAGGTGCCAAAGAGTCTAGGGTGCCTGTAGGTTTTTCTTAAAAACAGTTTAACAATGGAAAAGTAGTGGCCAGTTCTCCAGTTCAGGTTGTTCTAGTTTTGGGTTAGCTGCAGCAATCCCAAGATGTTTTGAGAATCAAAAGGTTGTCAGCTTCAGACACTCACACACACCTACACCTACACAGAGACAGACGCATAGCCATGGATATGCACAGACACAGACACATACACACACAGACACACGCACAAATACACATGCGCACACACATACAGAAATACAGACACACACAAGCAATCACAGAACAAAATGACATCTTTTGTTAAGAATGAACAAAGCTGCACTTCAACCAGCACATCTTAACTCTTGGGAGGAGCTCTGTCATTGAAATTTGAGAGGTTACGTCTCCACATTATTATTCGGGTGGGGTGATGAGTATTTTTTTTTTGTGTGGTAAATGGGAAAGCACTAATAATGTCCACAGTTTTCGCAGTGCAATATCCTCTTAAAAAATTGAAGATAGGCGCTGGAGGAGGCCACTCAGCCCTTGAGCCTGCTCTGCCCTTCATCATGATCATGGCTTATCATCCAGCTCAATAGCCTCGTCCTGTTTACTCCCCATTACCTTTGAACCCATTTGTCCTAAATGCTACGTCTAGCCACATCTTCAATACATTCAATGCTTTGGCATCAACTAATCCCTGTGGTAATGACTTCCACAGGCTCATCACTAATTCGGTGAAGAAATGTCTCCTCATCTCCATCCTACATGATCCATCACGAATCCTCAGTCTGTGTCCTCTGATTCTGGAAACCCCCACCATCAGGAGCATCCTCCCTATATCTACCCTTTCTCGTCCTGTTAGAATGAGATCCCCTATTATTCGTTTAAACTCCAGGGAAAACAATCCTAACTCAGATAACCTGTCCTCATACGTTACTTCCACTATCCTCGGAATCAGTCAGGTAAACCTGCACTGTACTCCTTCCAGAGCAAGAGCATCCTTCCTCAGATAAGGAGACCAAATCTGCACACAGTGTTTGTAGCCTCACCAAAGCCCTGTATAACTGTAACAACACATCCCTGCTCTGTACTCGAAACATCTCACAATGAAGGCCAATATGCATTTGCCTTCTTTACTGCCTGCTGCACCTACATGCTTACCTTCAGCGACTGGTACACAAGGACATGTAGGCCCTGCAGCACACTCCCCTCTCCCAATTTACAGCCAGTCAGGTTGTAATCCACCACCTTGCTTTTGTTTCCAAAGTGAATAACCTGACATTTATACAAAATAAACTGCATCTGCCATTGATTGGCCAGCTCACCCAATCTGTCCAGATCATGCCAAAGGATTTCTGCATCCTCGTCACAGTTCACCATCCCATCCAATTTGGTATCATCTGCAAACCTTGAGATATTACATTTTATTCCTTCGTCCAAATCATTAATATATATTGTTAATAATTGGGGTCGCTGTAGCTTACTGGTCTATAATTTCCTGGTTTCTCTGTACCTGTCTTTCTGAGTGTTGGAGTGGCAGTAGCTGCCCTCCAATCTGCAGGGACTGTACCAAAATCGAAGGAATCCTGACAACCAACGTATCCACTATTTCTAGAACCACTTCCGTAAGTACTCTGGGATGTAGATTTATCAGGCCCTGAGGATTTATCGGGTTTAATCCCGTCAATTTCCCAGCACCATTTCTCTACTAATATTGACCTCCCTCAGTTCTTCCCACTCACTAAATTTTGCATTCTCCATGATTTCTGGTACGTGATTTGTATGTTCGATTCAGAGAATCCTACAGCACAGAGACAGGTCGTTTAGCCCAAATGGACCATACTGACCAAAATGTCCATCCATGCTAACCCCATTTCCCTGCATTTGGTCCACATCCTATTCATGTATTTGTCAAAATGCCTTTAAATGTTGTTAACCACTTCCGCCGGCAGCTCGTTCCATACACCTACCAGCCCCTGTGTAAAAGAAATTGCCCTCAGGTTGCCTTTTAGAGTTTTCCCCTCTAACCTTAATCTAATGACATTTAAGCCTCGATTCCTTGACCCTGGCTAAAAAAGAATGGGTGCATGTCTCGCATGATTTTGTACACTTCTCTAAGATCCCCTCTCAGTCTCCTAGACTGCCGAGAAAAGAAGTTCTAGCTTGTTCAGCCTCTCCTTATAACTCAGATCATTGAGTCCTAGCAACATCCTGTTAAATTTCTTCTGCACTTTTTCCAGTTTAATAACATCCTTCCTCGAGAAAGGTGACCAAAACTGAACACAATGCTCCAACTGCATCCTCACCAACCTCCTGTACAACTGTTCTTTTTTGTGAAGACAGAACTAAAGTATGTATTCAGTTCGTCAGCTGTTTCGTTGTCCTTTGTTATACATTTCCCCATTTCCATCTGTCGGGACCTACATTTGTCTTCACCAATCTCTTTCTCATGAAATATTCTAGAACCTTGTAGTGTCAGCCTTCATGTTTCTTGCAAGCTTACTTTCTTTTGTACTGTGTTTTCCCCATCTTTATCAATCCCTTGGTCCTTCTTTGCTGAATAATAAACTGCTCTCAATCATCAGACCTATTATTTTTCTCTTGGGCAATCTCTGAGCTTCTTCCTTCAATTGGATACTATCTAAGTTCCTTTATAAGCCATGGATTGGCCCTATTATCCATTTTGCTTTTGTACCAGACAGGAATAAATAGTTGTTGCAGTTCCTTCATGATTTTCTTGAATATTTGCCAATGCCTATCTACTGTCACACCTTTAAACAACTTCCATTAATCTATCAACGCTAACTCATGCCTGACATATCCTCATAGTTTCCTTTATTAAAATTCAGCACCCTAGTCTCCACATCAGCTAGCTCACTCTCCATCTTGATAAAAAAAAATGTATCATATCATGGTCACTCATCCCCAAGGAGTCTCACGCAGCTAGATTGGCAATTATTCCTATCTCATTACACAGTACCCAGTCTCAGATGGCTTGCTCTCTAGTTGGTTCATCCACATGTTGGTTAAGAAAACCATCCCATATGTACGCCAGGAATTCCCCCTCGTAGACATTGTGGTTAATTTGATTCGTCCAATCTAGATGCAGATTAAAATCATCCATGATTGCCGATGTCTCCATATCACATGCTTGGCTAATTTCATGTTTAATACTATTCCAACATGACCACTGCAGTCTGGGGGTCTGTGTATGATACCCACTAATGCTTTTGTCCATTGGTATTTCACAGCTCCACCCACACAGACTCCACATTGTCGAAGCTAATGTCCTAAAAAGAAATGAACAAAACTACATGAACAGGATTGAGATATTTTTGCTCAATTATTGATCTTGGTTTGATGCTAATTAGCCTTGTCGACTTTCAATGAGTTGCTTCGTAAAATCTGGGACAGCCAGCAGGAGGTGATGAGCTAGTACATTTGTGGAATTGCTATCTCAGTAGATGAACATCAGATGCATTTTGTTAAGATTTTCACAGTAAATGCAATGGCAGTGCTTCTCCAGCAGGTGGAAGTGACGGCTGATTGCAGATCTTTCAACCAACAACTTCATTCAAAAACAGTTAAGGCACAAAATTGATTGACTGAGGCTACTTAGTTTAACGTCATTTATTGAAAAAATGGTGAAGTCTTTATAAAAGGGTTTTACAGCAGAACACTGAGAATGGCTTTACAAAATGGAAATATTGCCTGATAAATGTATTGGAATTCTTTGAGAAAATGGAGGAAACCGTGATTGTACTATGTTTTGATTTTCTGAAGGTGTTTGTTAGCACCCATACATAAGATTACTGAATAAGATAGGATCCCTCGGCTTTGGAAATACTGTATTAACATGGAGAGAGGATTTTTGAAATCACAATCCGAAAAGTTTGATTAAGAGTTTTATTTTACAGGATGTCAATCTGTGGAGTACGACATAAATCTGTTCTGGGGACAAAAATTTACAAAATATTTTGATGCCTTTGCTGAGGAAAGTGAATATATTGTAGGCAAGTTTGCGAATGACACAAAAATTGGAGAGGATGCAAGTGGTGAGTAAGACACAAAAAGATGTTTTCGGAGGGATACAGATAGGACAAGAGAGTGAACAAGGATCTTTGCATATTAATGTAATGTGGATGAAATAAATGAGAACAGACATAAACCGTGAAGTTATGCATTTTAACGGGCAAGATAGAGAGGCTGAGTTTTATTGACAGAGAGATTGAATTCTGAAATCTACAGGGAGACGGCAAATCTGAATCACAAAAACATTAGCTTTTAATTTCAACTGTCAGTAAGGATGGCAAATGTCATGTTGGGGTTTGTTTAAAAAGTAATGGAAAATTGAGAGTAGGAACAGTCAGATAGAGCAGCGAATGTGAGGCTGAGGAGCTGCTGCAGGAGTTAGGATTCCCATTTTTCAATCATTGGGATCTCTTCAGGGATAGAAATGACCTGTATAAGAGGGACCTGAGTTGGAAGGGGACCAATATTCTGAATGGGAAATTTGCTAGCAGTATGCTGAAGGTTTTTAAATAGTAAGGGAGGTGGTGGGAATCAACAAGATAGTGATAAAAGAGAAATTTTTGAGGTGAGATGAGGTGAGCAATTCTAAGAGTCAAGGCAGACAACAGTTTGGCAAGAGCGAGGTAAGACTGCGAAACTGCATTTACTTCGATGCAAGAGGCCTGACATGTGAGACAGATGAACATGGGGCATAGATGGGAACGTGGAACAAGGATATCATTACCATTACAGAAATGTGGCTCAGTGATGAACAGGACTGGCAGCTTAATGTTCCGTGATATAGATATGATAGAATGTATGGGTAAGGGAGCAAGAGCGGAGGAGGAGTGGTGTTTTTGGTTAATCAGAACATTATGGCTGGATGTTGAGAGGATATTCCTTGGAGATTGCCCATTGAAGTTATCTGGATGAAACTTAAATATAAGAAAGAGGTGATCACCTTGCTGGGATTGTAAAATGGGCCTCCTAATAATCAGTGGGAAATTCACAAGCGAATATGAAAGGAGGTCTCAGCTATCTGTAAGAAAAAAGGACGATGGTAGGGAATTTTAACTTTCCAAACAGAGTTTGGGATAGTGTTAAGATGTTGGAATGTGGAGAAATCGGTTAAGTGTGTACAAGAAAACGTTGTTATTCCATCAGTGGATGCACCTACTAGAGAGTGCGCAATATGTGACCTTCTGATGGGAGCCAAGGCATGGCAAGTTACTGAGGTGTCCATATGGGCACGCTTCAGGGAAAGTGATCATAATTCTATTTGTTTAATAATAATAATGAGAAAGGATAGAATTTATTTAAAAAATGAATGTTCCAAATTGCAGTCTCAACACTGATCCCTGAGACACATCACTAGAGGAAGATAGGCCAAATGTTTGGAAAATGGTACTCAGTCAGGTTGGGATGTCTGGTCAGTGCAGTTGGACCAAAGGATCTGTTTCTGTGCTGGAGATCTGTATGACTATAATGTTTGTTAAAACTGAAAAGAAGCTCTATTCTTACCACAGCTGGAATACTATGACCTGTTCTTGGGACTCATCACAAAGAAAAGGTACACTGGAATGTGAGACAATCCACGTGAGGTTTAGTCGACTGATCCTTAGGATGGAAGGACTGTCTTGAAAGTAGAGATTGAGTCGTTTGGGCCTATACTCATTGGAACATAGACGATTCAGTACTAAAATTCTGAAACATTTATTATTTTCAGGAAACTTGATGGTGTAAATGCAGAATTGTTGTTTCCCCTTGTGGGAGAGTTTCGGACCAGGGAGTAGAATCTCTGAATTGGAGGTCGCAAATTTCTGGCAGAAGAGAATTTTGTCTCCCAGAATGTAGAAAATTTGTGGAATTCTTTACCACAGAACACTGTCGAGGTTGAGTCATTCAGTATTTTGAAGGCTGCAATGGACAGATTTTGATTTGGTAATTGAATCAATGCTGACAGTTAAAACGCTGGGAAGCGGAGGTGAAGATGATCAGCTCAGCTATGATGTCATTGTTTGGAAGACCAAACCTCATTGGCTGAACAGGCTGCTTCTGGTTCCCTATCATTGACCTTTGCTCTAAGTTAGTCTTTCCAGAATTATCTCGGCCTCATTTAAATTAACCTCCATTTCATGTTTGAAGCCCAGCTGCTTCAATCGCTCCTCATCATGAAAAAAGACAGGGATCGCCTTTCTCCCTGTTTGATGGCATTGCATTCTGCCTCGAATGCAGTGACTACATTTATAGTCCTCCAGTTCTGTTGAATATTTGTCAAACACAACCACAGCTGTCACAGAAAAGATTAAAGACAGATGAAAACTACATTTAAACTATCATATCAAACACATTGTCGGTATACACTGGAATACACACATTGCATATTAAAGCTCTCTCAGCGCTCATCCATTAAACACTGCAAGGATTGCTCATAGATGATTTGTTTATGTGTGTATGTATGTCTGTGCCTGTAGATGATCATCTACTTGTATAAGAAAGTTTCGATGGATAGTATTGTTTCCTTTTTATTTTGGTATTAAGCATTTCAAAATCAGAATGACAGTGGCTAGGAGTTTAAGCCCCTTTACAAGGCTCCATCAAATGTTTTCTGTGATTAGACAGCTCATGTAATGTGCTGGGTAAGTCTCCCTCTATATTGTGCTGTCCAATGCAAACATGTCAAATACATTTTGGTTTAGACACAGTGTAGAGCTGCATCCAGGATTCCCTAAAAAAAAACCTCCCAGAGCAGGTACAACATAGAGTCGACACAGAATAAATCACCCTCGACAATATTAAACATTCCATGAGATGTGCAGTAAAAGTTAATTATAGACTAACTATGCATTGCACTGAACCATTAAACATTCCTCAGCCAAGAATAATACTGCTGAGTTACAATGAAAACACTATCACAGTAATGTCTTTCCGATCAAGCATTTCCAGATCACTCAATACTCAGACAGATTTTTGAGAAATTCTGGCTGTCCTGACTCAAATCTCTCGAAAGAAATGGATGAATTTGGCTGAGAGCATAAGTTGGTGAGGTGTTGGCTTCATGTTATTAAGGAAAACGTTGTCCGATTGTGGAGAGGCAAAACAAGGCATTAGATATAAAGAAAAATGGGGGGAGGCAGGAAGGGAAGAGAGAAAAAGACAGACAGAAATATTAGCTGTGCCAATGTATCTCTTAATTATAGTTTTCTTTTACTAAGCATGACAATTGATACCTTTGTCATTCAACAATCATACAACTTATGTATTAAAAAGTCCTAACATCAATTAGTAGTGTAATCCATTGAGTTATTTGTATTTTTTCCACAATTCGTGTGCTGTGCTTGTGGGGAAATATAAATTGGGGTTTTTGTTGTTCTGTAATTTATTCAGAGAATTCTATTTCTGTGTTTATTTACATAAATGCTTAATTGGTTTCAAGGAAGTGATGGTGACAGCAAAGCCAGATGAAAGAAGTGATTTGTTGGTAAGATTTAAATCGAAACCAGTTTATTTTAAGAATGTTAGCCATTTTCCGAAATGAATACAAATTTATGAAGACGAATTGCAACAGATTTCTGGATGATAAACACAATTTAAAACTTTTATTTAGGTTAAAAATTCAGTGCTGAAAATTCTGCAATTAAACTTCAATGTTGAACTGGATCTACTCTGAATGTCGCTGCTGAAATGTGTTGCTGGAAAAGCACAGCAGGTCAGGCAGCATCCAAGGAACAGGAAAATCGACATTTCGGGCATAAGCCCGAAACGTCGATTCTCCTGTTCCTTGGATGCTGCCTGACCTGCTGCGCTTTTCCAGCAACACATTTTCAGCTCTGATCTCCAGCATCTGCAGTCCTTACTTTCTCCTACTCTGAATGTCTCACTAATTTATATTGTAGTCCGTTTAGACGGTGCAACATCACTCAATGCGCATTTTAGAATATTCACGTGAAATACTTAAAATGACATCAGGAACTGCACAACAATTACATTTAATTGATATCGCTGTGGTGAGGTTTTGTTACATGTATTACTTTCTGGCAAGGGTCAGCAATAAGTCCCTATCCCAAATTGCCCATTGAATAGCTTGCTAAAGCCACTTCAGAACATAGTCAATTACTTTCCAGTGGGTCTGGAATCTCATGTCGGCCAGACCATGGAAAGGTGACAGATGCCTTGTCATTCGTGAACCAGCTGTTTTTGTATTTTTTCCATTGACTCGGGTTACATGGTCACCATTTGGCTTTCTTTCCGATTCCAGGCTTTCTTAGAATTCAAATTTCACCCTGGGCAAACGATGGCATTCCAAATCCAGTCTATTCAGGATCAAACTGGAGTTTGGGAATACTGGTGTCATGATATCACCACTGTGATCCTAATATTGGGAATGCACAGAAACCGGTCACAAACAGAAATGCAATAAATCTGACACTTTACATCATGAACAAATATTGGAGTGCAATACTGGCAAGAACTCTCTTGCTGTTTACAGCAACATCACAGGAAACTTTGCATCCAATCATCAATTTTAAATGTGTACCGGACTCTGTCTGAAGAGCCTGACTCACCGTAATTTGCATTTTTTTGAATTCTTCACTGACTTATGAAAACGTTAGTCACATATCCCAAGAAGGTGGTCATCAGCTACCTTTTTGAAGGCCTGCCATCTTGCTCGGCTAATTATGGTTGATCTTTCTTAAGAAGCTTTATGACAACCAATTGGCATTTCCGTCGAGACTGTAGTGCTGGAAAAGTACAGCAGGTCAGGCAGCGTCCGAGGAGCAGGAGAATCGACATTTCGGGCATGAGGCCTTCATTAGGATATATGATGAAGGGGTTATGCCTGGAACGTTGATTTTCCTGCTCCTTGGATGCTGCCTGACCTGCTGTGCTTTTCAAGCACTACACTCTCAACTCTGATCTCCAGCACCTGCAGTCCTGATGGGTTTCTTAGTTAGGTTCAGCACAGGAAAGGACCATCACCTTATTTTTGAAGGGGTAGGGCAGGCCAGGTAGGAAGGTCAGACGTTCTCCTCTGAAGGCCAATACTGTAACATGTAACATGCTTCAAACCTTTTCTAGGTCTGCCATTATCGTTCATTATTCCAGCATTTTCATTTCATATTCTTTTATTAATTGAAGCTGCCATGGTAGGGACTGATTCTGAAACTTTACTCCAAACCTTTTGATTGCTTATTACATACTCATAATGCCTCCTCAACCACTTTATCAAACTATCATGTTGGCTTCAACGATTTTTTTATTGACTCATGGAACATGGTGCTTGCTTTTAGTTGTCCGTAGATGTCCTTCAGTAGATGGCAGTAAGCTGCCTTTCTGAAATAACATGTTCCAATTTGGCCTGAGGAAGGGAATTCCAGATTTTGACCCAATTACAGTAAAGGATCGGTGAATATTTCCACGTCAGGATGCCGAGTGTTTTAGAGAGGAGCTTACAGTGGTGCTGTTCCCATGTATCTGCTGCTCCTGTCCTTCGAGATGCAATTGGTAGTGGGAAGGTACTGTCTCAAAAGTGGCTAAGTTACTGCAGTGTAGTATTTTAGATAGTGCATATGGCAGGTACTAAGAATCAGATTTGGAGGCAGTGGACGCTTGTGGATGTGCTACTGATCAAGTGGGATGCTTTGTCCTGGACAATGCCAAGCTTCTTGAGTGCAGTTGAAGCTGCTCCTATCCATTCAAGGGGTGAGCTGTGCTATTAGCCTCCTGACCTCTGTCTCTTCGACAGTCAATTGGCTTTGCGAGTGAGGAGGGTGAGTTACTCGCTGTCGTATTCCTAGCCTCTGGCCTGCTCGTACAACCATTGTATTTCTGTGGAGTGTCAAGCTCAATTGCTAATGAACAATAAAACCCAGGGTGTCGATGGTGAGGGATTCAGTGATGGTAACACTATTGAATGTCAAGGGGTTTTGGTTAGATTGTCTCTTATTGTCAATGGTCATTGTCTCGCAGTTTTGTCGTGTGAATGCTATGTGCCAATTGTCAGCTCAAGTCTGGATATTGTCCAGATTTTGTTGCGTTTGAATGTGGACTGAGGAGTCACAAAAAAGTGGTAGATTAATGCAGATTTCACTTCTGACCTTCTGATGGAGGGAAGGTCATTGCTGAAGCAGCTGAACATGATTGGGCCAAGGACACTTTCTTTCAGAACTCCAACAGAGATTTGCTTTGGCTGAGGCGACTGCCCTCTGACAAGCAGACCCATCTTCCAATGTGTGAGGTATGACTGCACGCAACAGGGAGGTTTTCACCTGTTACCCATTAAATCCAGTTTTACTACGACTCCATAGTATCTCACTCTGTCGAATGTGACCTTAATGTCAAGGGCTGTCACTCTCCCCTCATTTCTGGAATTCAGTTCTTTGTCTATGTTTAAATCAAGTCTGTAATTCAGACATGAGCTTAGTAGGCCTTGCGTAACCCACATTTACACAGGTTATTGCTGAGCTAGTGCTGCTTGATAGCACCTTCCTACATCTAACTCATGATTGAGCATGGACTGATGGGACAGTAATTCGCCAGGGGGTGGTTTGACCTATTTTCTGTGCACAGGACGTGCCTGGCCTATTTTCCACATTGTCCATGCCAGTGTTTTAGTGTATCGGAATTGCTTGGCTAGCACAAGTCGTCAGTATTATTGCCAGAATTTTGTCAGGCTCCATAGCATTTGCAGTAACCCCTGCCACCCCCCCTCCCCCGCCAACAGTGTCTTGATTTCACATGGAGAGAAGCGAATTCCCTGCTGGCAGGTATCTGTGATATTGGTGATCTATGGAAGATCCCGAGATGGATCAGACAATTGGCACTTCTGGCTGAAGATTGCTGTGAATGCTTCAGCCTTAACTTTTGCTCTGATGTTTTGTGCTCTCCAAAGCAGAGCAAGGGAATATCTGTGGAGCTTATTTCTTCAATGAATTGTTTAATTATCAACTTTAATTCACGACTTGATGTGGCAGCACTGTGGTCTCAGACCCCTGTTTCCTGAATGAATGGTTTCGCCACAATATCTCCAGACTATAACTCCAACCCCCACCCCATGATGTGGATATTCTCAACAGAAGATTGCTTATCCTTTGTATTGTGTAGATTTCAACAATGCATCGTATATTCGCTTAAATTGTTAGTCTCAAAAATACTTTACTTCACAGACTTAAGGATATAATGTTCTGTTTTCAATTCTTCTCTCCGACAGGCAATGTCATCGATGTCACACTGGCTTTCCTCCTCACTAATTGCAAAACCAAACGTTTTTCACCTCATCTTTGAACTTACTGATCAAAATTGCTACATTCTTGACTCGATCGTTCATATACGCTGCAAACAGCAAAGGATCCAGCGCCAAGTCATATAATAAGCCACTGGACACAAGATGTCTTCACAATGACTACCTTCGAGCATTACCTTCTGCCAACAAATAAACATTCGATGCATTTGCCAAACTGCACCAGATCCCATGAACCCTTACCATATTAAAGATGCAAGATCTGGTCAAAAACCTGATTGAAGTCAAGAAGCATTACATCCACTTTTTACCCCCAATGTCACATCTCATTTCCTCTCCGGAAAACAGAATCAACCACTTCCGATATGATATCACTTCCACCAAAGCCATGCTGAATTTCATTGCTTAAATCTTACAATTCCAACTTTTGATGAATGCTGTCTCTTCGATTTACTTATTAACTTCCCCCAAGCTTTCTACTTTTAAACATATGGTTATGAGTGAAACTATACATTGTCATTTAGCTCCTTTCACCCGATGATAACTCTTATCTCGCTGACAGATAATTTACTCTATCTGAAATAATCTTGTGTCTCTTCTGTTTCATTCTGGAAAATGGGAATGGAATTGAATACAATGTTGAGACCAACAACAATCTGTCCGTTTGTTCTTGACACTGTCAGTGTGTATTCACCCTCAGAGGTCGGATGACTGTTTGTCCTGATAATACGGACAGTAGCGCCTGGTGTATCATACTCAGCTGGCGCGCAACTTCCTGTTTCTATGTGCCAGCAGCAAGCCACACATCTCACTTCTGATCAGAAAATAAACCCAGGGGATGTAATCTTGCGGAAACATCTGCCAATGTGGCCTATATCAGGACACAGAATATGAAGTGATTAAATTGAAGTGACATTTACAAATCGACCTTTCGATCTCTGTTTCGCAGTCCGATTCCAGGACATCATTGGACGAGTCTCTCGACCATCTAACAAGCTTATTCGATTCACTAACGTCTGGAGCACATCGACATGTACCTTTTCATGTCTTTGATCTTGTACTACTTGTTACTCTCTCTTCAGATTTAATGTTCCCAGTTTTTGATTCTGTCTTCTGTATCCATCACCTTCCCAGCCGAATACATTCTATTTGATCTGTTTCCTAAATTTTGATCAACTAAACAAATAATACAGTTTTGTACAGACAGGTATGTTGGTGTGTCCGATTAACAGAATCAATATATGGAGAGATCACCTTGGCTGTATCTAACTCTGACCAATATTGAATTCAAATAAACTACAGCACCGTATAGTTTCAAACTTTGCAAATCCTCTCTCTTTGAAAGAACTTGTTCTAACGGTTAATTATTTCCTTGATTATTTCAGAAACTATGACTAAAAATCCCTATTTTTAACAAAGTTTCAAATATTATTAAAAGTTGCAGCCCTAGCTTTTCCTACAGTGAGCTTTGTGGTGTTTAAATGTTCTGGTCAAAATGTGTTTCAAGCAGAAGACTTAAACATTGGTTTCTCCGAGTTCCCAGCCATTGCACTTGCATTTCCATAATAACTGCAAGCTATTGATAAGCGCCAGAGAGAACAGAATGTCCAAGCCCTGGACACATCCAAACGCCATGATGTAGGCCTCGAAGCCCTCTGTTTCTTCCTGTCACGCCAACCCAAGCAGTACATGCTCAACCTCAATTACATTTCCTTTCAATCCTCCCACCTCCTCCAAACCAAATGGGTAGCCATGGACACCTGCATGGACCCCAACTATGCATGCCTCTTCGTCAGATATGTGGAGCAGTCAATCTTCCACAGCTACACCGGTATCATTGCCCACCTTTACCACCGCTACATTGATGACTGTATCAACGCCACCTCATGCTACCACTAGGAGGTTGAACAGTTCATCAACTTTAATAAGACCTTCCACCCTGACCTAAACTTCACAGGGACCATCTCGGACACCTCCCTCCCTTTCCTAGACCTCTCCACCTCTATCTCCAGTGACCGACTAAACATTTACGACAAGCCCACTGACTCCCACAGCTATCTGGACGACCCTCCTCCCACCCGACCTCCTGTAAAAGTGCCATCCCTTATTGTCAATTCCTCTGCCTCCATCGCACCTGCTCCCAGGAGGACCAGTTCAACCATAAAACATCCCAGATAACCTCCTTTTTCAAAGACTGCAATTTCCCGTCCCATGTGGTCGACGATGCCCTTGAACCCCATCCCTCCAATCGCAACAGGGAGCCCTCCTGTTCCTCATCTTCCAACGCACCAACCTTGCATACATCATATCATCCTCCCCTGCTTCCACCACCTGTAAACAGACCCTATCACTCGGGGTATATTTCCCTCCCTACCCCTATCTGCATTCCGGAGACACCATTCTCTCCGCGGCTCCCTCGCGAGGTCCATGCCCCTCCACCAACCCACTCCCCACCCCTGTCACCTTCCCTTGCCACCACAGGAAGTGCAGAACCTGCGCCCACACCTCCCCCCTCACTTCCGACAAGGCCCCAAATGATCCTACCACATCCCAGAGAAATGTATCTATACTTCCACAAATGTCATCCACTGTGTCTGTTCCACCTGATGTGTCTCCTCTACATCAGGGAGACAGGACACTAACTTGTGGATCATTTCAGAGAACATCTCTGGGACACCCGAGCCAACCAACCCCATGGCCCCATGGCTGAACACTTTAACTCCCTCTCCCACTCCACCAAGAACAGGCCGGTCACATTCTGTTCATTTCCAATGAATAAATACAAAATAAACGAGCCTGAATTTGGGATGATATTAACAGGATTTATTTTGATCTAAGCAAGAACAGATTATTTTGACATAACAGGTTGAGAGATTCACTTCCTGAAAAAGCAGCTCAAGTGATATAAGCTGGCTCCAAACCGAATTTGGTCAATACTGAGGCAAAAATACAGCATACAGTCTTGAGTGAAATAAAAAAAGAACTATCTTAACACCGGAACAAGATAGAGTGTATTAAATATGAACAAAGACACAAGTATTTTAGGATATAATAGAAAAGTAATTTAAAGGATATTGAAATGCAAACAGAGATGTGAATTTGTGTCTCCACATTCTTCCTAGCTAAATTAATCATTTCAGAAATGCCTTTGTTAAATTTCATGAATCATTCGTCGGTCCATTCCACGAACCTTGCTGGGTCCTTGTTAAATTCTGAACCATCGCCTTCCAGGTTCACAGTGGTTGCGAGTGTCATGTTATAGCAAATTGTGAAGTTGTGCACTGTATGCCAATGTCTTAGTTAAAACTTTAAAGCAATCACAGCTCCAAACATTTACAAAATATCACTATGGATCTTCCTTGAATCCAAAAAAAAATTGTCCCTTTGATCAATGATTTCTAAAATTTACTCACATACCTTTTGTGAAGGACGTTTTCAAATAACTTGAAGTGTAAATGGTTCACATCAATCGGAATACAGTAACATTTCATGTGTTACCCCACACGAAAAGAAATCAAGCAATATTCACGAGTTGCTCTAAGCAAGTTTATGATGGACTGTTTTATCAAACAAAATCATTTCCAATGTTGTGAGGGCTCGTGTATCTTCTGTGCAATGGCCTGAATTTTGTGTCTGACTGCAGATGAAACTTGCTGATCTGGGTAAAAGTACAGTTTGTGCCTTTCACATTGTTAATGTATATTGCTGACTTTAGTTGAATAAAGTGATGCTGTCCCGGGCATCGTCTGGCACCATTAATTAGACCATTAATTAGACCATTAATTTCCATATACTAACCGGAGAATCAGGTGGAGTTTATTGATATCATTGAACCGAAGGCTTGGAGCCTGTGAACGAGACAAAATAGGAAAGATGAATTTAGAGTAGTAGAACGTTTCACGACAGAGAGAGATCACTTCGCCCATCGCACCTGTATCACATGAAGACAGAGCCTTCCAGCCAACACCCCATTTATAGCATGTTGTCCATAACCATGCAGGTGATAGCACTGTAAACATTCTGGAACATTGTGTAGGGTCTAATCCATTATCAACATAGATATGATCTCCAATGCTGTAAATCCTGGCTTATGGGGAAAAAGTAGGGGCAGGACTGTATCAATACTCAAACAGTTGGTACAGCCCTGAGGAGCTAATAGGCCAATTTCTAAACGTTGTTTCTCAGGACATTTTGACTATTCTTGACTTAATATCATTGTAACCTGACATAAAAAAAATGCAGACATGTTCCCCCGAAATGCTGACAGCAACATACCTTTATTCAGCCAAGATCAGCAACATGAATTAAGAACTTTTTAAAAAAACTTTC
>NC_057717.1:58177601-58184160 GCF_004010195.1 Chiloscyllium plagiosum | reverse complement strand
AAAAAAAAAGATGCAAGGAGAGACATTCTGCAATTCTAATCTCCGGGTCCAAACTGTTTAGTGACATACACTCACATTCTGAACATAATCACTTTAGACATGCTCCATATTAGGTTGCCGAAACTGAATTTAGAAACGCAGATTAAAAATGGTATGTTATTTAGTAATGTGAGAAAGACTATGAGTGACAGCAAATAAAGTCATTCATTTTGTTGGCTAATAATATTATTGAAGTTCTTTTTAGCTTTATCTGCTTGTGGTGGAATGTAGGATTAAAGGGAGTTAACTTCTTAATTGAATATTCTAAATATAATCAATTTGGACACGTTCTGTATTCAGTTGCCCAAATTGAATTCTGAAATGTTTCATATGAATTACATGTTATTTTGTAGTGCGACAGAGACTTGCAGTATATAGGGAAGAAAAACTCAACTGTTTTATTGGCTGGTAATATGTTTGAACTTTAACTTTAGTTTTATCTGCTTGTGAATGAATGTAGAAATAAAGGGAGCTAACTCCCAGTTGAATTTGTTTTTTTAAAACAAAATACATGCAACTATCATGTGAAACAGACCTGAAGCTACTCCAATTTACTTCCAAAGAAGCTATTCAGCAAAACAAATATCCCAAGATGTGTATATGTCCATGTTTAAACATAACCTCATGTAAATACATGAGCCCACGTGTTCGGGCTGTGCAAGTTGATACCAGGATCCAGTCTCAGCCCCCAGCAGGAAACCAACAGGCAGAAGCTGTAAGCCTACCCCTTCTGATGGCCATATAGATCCTGGGCACTAGACCGTAATTCAACACTCCTGGGTCGGCTTTGTTTAGAAAGGTCTTGACAGAACTGCTTCCCACAAGTTATCAGAATGATTGTGTCGACAATTTTTCTCAGTCTGTTACTGACTTTCTTATCATGTGGGTGTTTTTTGTTCAAGTCTCTATTTGTGACTGTCTCAATGTTAGTCTACCGCAGGAATGTAAAACACTCAGCCATCATTTCATCAGCATTAATGCTCAAGGTTTATTTGTTTTCTTTTTAAACGTGTCCAGTCGGAGGTTGTTTTGACCCAGTCAGAGGCAGAGACTGGCCGTCTCGAAGGCAGCCTGAAACTGAATTGTAAAACCAGCGGGTTCGATCTTAGCAGCTGCTGCATGTACTGGGTCCGACAGGTTCCCGGACAGGGTCTGGAGTGGCTGCTTTGGTACTATGGTTCATCCAGCAGTAACTATGCACCAGCGACTAAGGGTCGATTTACTGCGTCCAAAGACACTTCAAACAACATTTTCGCGTTGGACATGGAGAACCTGAAGATCGAAGACACCGCCATCTATTACTGTGCAAGATACCACAGCGAGAGGAACCAGGGCTGGACCCATTCAAAAACAGCTCTAGGGAACATTTTGTCAATTCTATCATAAACTGACGGTCAGTACGAGTTTTAAATGCAATTATACCAACTGCAATTTGAAGCAGACCTCAGGCTACCTCTTACAAAACTATCAAAGAGGAAATGTACCATTTAAACTAGCAAACTGGTGACACAATGGGACAATGTTTTGGGCATGTCATATGTACTGCTAACACTTCCATCAATTAAATGCTCGGACAAAATGTTAGTTTTAATATACCTGACAGCTCAGGAAATCACTGCTAATTGTTATGTCAACTATGGCATTAATTCTAAGCATGATCAGTGCTAAATGGCTCTTTCAAATGAAAATTGCGACCTAGAGTAAAGAACAGAGAATGAGTGTACTGGTCTACATCATTGTGATACTACAGTGGGTCACAGTGTTGTGCATAGCGACATCCTCATACAATAACCACTGACAAGTGTTTATCTCAAATTGGTGATTTCAACCATGGCAGGAGCGAGAAATAATGTGAGATGCAATTTAAACGCAATCCAGTAGTGCTAGTTTGTACAAATGTATAATTTGTTTCTACCTTCTTCATGTTGATGGTCAAGTTAAATGCAGACCAAACCTGAAAAAGTATTCCAAGCTATCAAAATACGAGGAATAGTAAAAGGAGTCTGAATCACTGATTTCTAGGAAGTGAAGAAATTATCTGCATTTAAAGTTTACAGTCTGTCATAGTATTTGACACAACGTGTGTCACAGTGAAAGAGCTGGAATGACACTGCAATTATGATTAATATAAAAACCTATTCAGCCTCCATTGTTTGAAACTAGTCAGTGATTACTTCTACAAACCGTCTTAACTTGCAGTGCAGTATTAGTTCTGTGCGGTTTGATGCCAGTATCACTATTTAATTTGTAAAAGTGTTGGGTAATTATCGATACACCAGTTGGGGATTTTGAGAATCAGCTCATGTGTTACTCTGTGAAGTAGAAAACAGTGTTAAAATTTATCAAGAATTATCAGAATTCACTAGCACAGTTATGTGATGAAGATTTATCGTGACTTTATTTAGCATGTGGTTCTGAAAATTTTAAATGATGGTAGATTTTTGATTTGTTTTATGCAGAGCTAGATATTGTGTGACCCAGTCCAGAGAATGTAACATTGTGACTATCTTGATTACTGGGGCCAAGGGACCATGGTGACAGTGACTTCAGGTAAGACCCTTGAACTTTCTTAGTGACTTTTTAAAAACTTTCTATTCATGTGACTAATTTCTGAATTAAATGAAACTCAGATTCTGTGCTGAGTTTGGTTTGGTTCGGATTGATTTTTGTTCAGACTGATTATAGACTTCAGTTAAGGCTCAGCAAATAGTTAAAAGGGTGATGATGGAGTCAGTTGCTCGGTGCATCTCCTTTTCTGATCAGATGGGCATTCTGTATGGCTGGGTTACTTGAAACACCTAATGTCTCTTAATCAGTCAGCTATGAATAATGTTTAATGTCAGTGACACCCTGACTGTAACTTTTATTATCAATAACAAACGCTAAGAATTCAAAGATGTTCGGGATATTACCAAACATGATTAAAATATGCTAAAATATCATTATTCATTTATTGAATATATGTTTTTATCATGATAATACTTTCTCATTTATTTTGTTAATTTTGGTGATGACAAGCAGGTTAGAAATTGTCATAAAATTTTCTTGCGGTGCTATATTGCATTCTGTTGATTAGATTCTGAGTTTGTTTTACTTGATTCTGTTGAATTGAGTTGATTGGAGTTTGGCTTTGTTTTAGTTGAATCGGTTGAACTGTGTTGATTGGATTGAGACATTGTTTTACTTGGTTTTGTTGAATTGTGTTGATTGGCTTTTGAAATTGTTTTATTTGATTCTGTTGAATTGAATTGGTTGGATTCTGATTATGTTTCAATCAAATCTGTTGTTTTGAGTTATTTGGATTCTGATTTTATTTTCCTTGATTCTGTTGAATTGAGTTGATTGGATTCTTATTCAGTTTGCGAAATTGATCAGCGTTTTCATGCTTTCTGTAATTGGTGTTTTCTTTCTGGTGAGGAGATTGACTCTCTGGATTACTTTTCATTACCAATATTTGTGAAATTCTTTTGCTTTTCATGCATCATTTCTGCATTTGTTAAACTTATATGACACATTTTTCTCTGCTTGATTGAAAACATTACATCCATTTGTAACGGTCTGAAAAACAACTCAAGGCAGAAACCCGGAAGTGTGAAAAATGAAAAAAACGAGTTTTTAATGCATTGACTTTTTAAAAAAAAACTCCGTGCTAATTGTAAACTAACTGAATTTTGTTTTGAGTAGCCTCATTCAAAATAAAATTTGGATTAAAATCTGAAACTGCAGAATTGAACAGATTATGTAATTGAAACTAACTTAAAATTATAATGTGGTAATGTTTGTCCATTCAGTAATATTGTTTTGACCATGAATTGATCAATCAAGATACGCCTTCAACTGCTCTACTGTGAGCTGCACAAGGTTGTCACGATCAAGAAGGGTGTACAGGTTGTAAATAAATTGAACTGTTGCCAGAAACGTTACAGGTTTAAGTGTTAAGTCCCCTCACAAACAAGGTTGCTGTTATGAGTTGTTATTTCTATTCAAGTTAATCATTAGTTTGCTGGATTCTGAGCAGTTTTGATGGACTTCAATTTGTTTTTTTTTGTGAGGTTGCATCATGTTCTTGGTTCTGTTGAAAATGTTTCCAGAGCTAGTTCTGCTGCAAACACACCGTGTTGTGATCTGGTGATCGTTGATCTGTTGAGGGGGGACTGTGCTTGGGTAACATTAAATGTGTTATATTTGGGAAACCGTTTCTGGTTTCTACATTGTTTTTGCAATGTTAACACGGTTGGTGATAGTGAACCGCTCCAGGTTCCTCATTCAATGCAATCAGCATGCGAGTTGAAATTTCATAAAGCCTATTATTAGGTGAAAGGCAAATCGCAAAGGTTTTAGAAATGAAGGGAAAACAGATACCTTCGGGCGCCATTTTTACTTAAAATAAATAATTAAGGACTAATCTAATCCATGCTTTACAATCCGAATTCAGAACTCCACTATCTAGTTCAATCACAAGGTCTGTCTTTTAACAGTTTACAAGTCATAGAGAAATATAAATAGAATTTCAAAAGTCTAATGTGCTAATAGTTCTTGCTCTTGAGCACAAATGCCATGACTGTGTTATAATTGATCAAGAAACACCATTCAATTCCGCCGTACACTACATACATATTTTTCTGGCTGGAAAAGATCATTGGCAAAGACCATTTGGAAATTCTGCTCAATTCAATGAAGAACAGATCAGTTTCACTGTTTTGATCAGTTTCACACGTAACTTGAGTTAATGAATTGTTATGTCCCTGATTAAACTGGATTTGCAGGATAAAAATAAAACATTAACTGAATTATTTAATCTGCACAGTGCTTTAAGTGTTCCCAATCTGTGCATTTTCAATAAATAGCTACATTTTACAACAAAATATCAACTGAAGAGTCATTCTTTCGGAAACAGTGAATTATGTGACCAAGGCCAAATTTGGAATTAATTAAAATAATGCACCCATGAACTCGCAGGGCAGCATGGTGGCTCAGTGGTTGGCGCTGCTGCTCACAGCGCCAGGGTCCCAAATTCGATTCCACCCTCGGGTGACTGCCTGTGAAGAGTTTGCACATTCTCCCTGTGTCTGCGTGGGTTTCCTTCGGGCGCTCTGGTTTCCTACCACAGTCCAAAAGTTGGGCAAGTCAGGTGATTGGCTGTGCTAAATTACACATAGTATTCAGGGATGTGTAGGTTAGGGTGCATGAGTTGGGGTAAATATAAATTAGGGGGAATGGGTCTGGGTGGGCGACTTCCTGTTCAGAGGGTCAATGTGGAATTGTTGGGCCAAATGGCCTGTTTCCATACTGTAAGAACTCTACTCTTAAAATCATGGGAGGACTTGCTGCAAACACAGAGAAATCATTTTACATCGATGTGTTCAGACGTATGCAGAGTTCACCAATTTGCAGAAGACATGAACTAGAGGATAACAGAGTACAATGTTTATTCAGACTCTGAAAATAGAGTAATATTTATTTTAATTAATATACTTGACCGATTTATTGCAATGTAGCGATCAGAAGGAATCTGCTCATATTAGTGTGCTCAAGTGTGACAATCATTTCGATTCGATTTCCTGCAGTAGGTATCGGGCCATTTGGCACAACAAGTCCACAAAAACCCTCTGAAGAGTAACCCAGCCAGACCCATTCCCCTACCCTATTCATCTCGCGCTTCAAAACCACTTTTATCTGTTAGAAATACAATATTCGATGAGGTGTCTCAGAATTGAGAACCCTGACTAAGTCGGTCCAATCAGAACGAACGTTTCAGGAAGAAAAGGCAGTTAGCAAGTGTTTTGAAATTGGTTGTTGGCAACAAGAGATATTTGATTGAGCAAGGCAGAGGGAAATATGTTGTATATTTTCTTTGTGCCTCAGTTATGCAGGACATGTTTCGTGGCACAATGTAGAATCAGATTTTTTTTTGCATCTTATTATTTGAAAACCTATTATCAGCTTTTAATCTCACTGGCAAAGGTCATATTACACTTCAAAACATTTTAATCTTTTTCAAACTAAGTCGACCGTCTGGTGCAGCGACATGCACAGGGGAAAGAGGAAGGGAGATCTAGGTTGAAATCCCGTGACAGTGAATTGATGGCAATGTAATTCCTAGTTTTATTCCTCCGCAGTTCCCATAGAGTTTGAACAATTTGGAGCTGCTGTCAAAGTATTCTTGGAAAAATGTTGAAATGTTACTTTCATTGTACAAACATTCTGGAACAATCCCTGATGTTGGAAGGCTAATAGTTCTTGCTCTTGAGCAAAAATGCCATGACTGTGTTATAATTGAATCAAGAAAAACTTTTACATTCGCCGTACACTACATACATATTTTTCTGGCTTGAAAATATCATTGGCAAAGACCATTTGGAAATTCTGCTCAATTCAATGAAAGACAGATCAGTTTCACTGTTTTGATCAGTTTCACACGTAACTTGAGTTAATGAATTGTTATGTCCCTGATTAAACTGGATTTGCAGGATAAAAATAAAACATTAACTGAATTATTTAATCTGCACAGTGCTTTAAG
>NC_057717.1:58169682-58177101 GCF_004010195.1 Chiloscyllium plagiosum | reverse complement strand
CCGACACCAAACCATGTGTGACAATCTTTCGGGAGTGAATGAGATCCTGTATTACTGCTGACCAGGTATCTGTGACATGTGGCCTCCATCTGCTCTTTGCAGAGGCTGTGAGGGGTTGAATAGAACACAGCAACATAGGACTGAGCAGCAGGAGTGGTCCATTAGATACTTCATTACTGCTCCATGTTCTTTTGGTCTCAGCAGCACGTTTCTGCCTGTATGCCATTTTATACATACCAAAAACAACTTTGAATAAATGCAAACATCCAGAAGCCACAATTCTCTGGGGAAGGGAATTTCCACTTGAACAGCACTTTGAGAAATTCTCATTTGTGTTCCAACAAATGTTGGAAGGTCACTATGTCCTTTTCCAGTCCCACTCCTCCACTGGTTACACCAATCTTAAATGCAACCAGTTTAGGAATGTGGCCATTGATATAGATCTCAGACTAGGTCATTTTCGAGAAAAATGTGAGACACAGAAAGTTGAACTCACAACAAATGGTAAAATGACAGAGTGCCCCAAATGTTATTCTGGCCTTGAAGTTACTCTGCTCACACAAGCTACTGGTATTGGGATTTCTTTATGGAACAGTTGGATTTGGCTGATTTCCCTTCGTTTCAGGAAGTGATGAGATTCCAATGAATCCTCACCAGGAATCCTTCACAAGTGGTAAAGATAACTCAGGGATTTTCTGGCCTCACACTTTGCTCTCGGGCGGAACAAAGTAAGAGAGAGGGATCAATCTGCTGCTGCTTCTCAGGCAGGGAACATTTTTATCCCTTTCTGTGTTGGAACAAACAATTATGTCAACTAAACACCAAACTGGACAATGTGCGATCTCCTGGAACATTCTCTGGAAAACCTGCTTATGGATTATATGCAGGTGCGTCATTGCTCTTGTTGTACACAATTCCTTCCAATCGCAAACATGTCCCCACTTCATAATTTGATGACATGTTTATATGTGTCTGTGTAATGTGTAAATAATGGTAGGTGTCTTCATAGTATGTGTGTTAATATCAATGTATCTTTTCCTTAAAGTTTATTCTCTAGCTTTAGTCGCCCTGACAGGAGATAATATGCATCCAGCTGATACACTTTTCAGAAATTCATGGTTAGTTCAATACTATTTCTCAGCTAAGATCAAAACGGATAATCCCCCATAATAAAAGGCCGGAATTCCAGGAATGAGTAAAGGGAAACCTCTTTGAAAATCTCGAAAAGAATTATATCGTTTTAGTTTATTTTCGGGGATCAAATCTGCACACAGTGTATTAGGTGCAGTCTCAGCAATGCCTTATACAGATGCAGTAAAACATTACTGCAATTAAACCTGATGCTTTTTTTGCCAAAAACAGCATCATTCCACTTACCTTCCAAATCAGTTGCTGAATCTGACTTCATATGATTCATGTCGAAAGAACATGGAAACCTGCTGTATCACAGTGTTCTGCAATCTCTCTCCATTTAAATTGTTTACCATTGTTTCATCTTTCATGCCAAAATAGATAACTTACCTTATGTTATTTCTGCTGAAGGTTTGCTCACTAACCTTCCCTGCCTGTATCACATTGCAGGCCTCCATTTGACAACACATTGAATGGCCATCTTGGTGTACGAGCTAATTGAGCTCCAAGCTATTGCCTCCCCTTCTCCAGATCTTTGATAAAGATTATTGATCATTAATAACCCCACAGTGATCTCTGAGGCACTCCATCAGTTACAGCTTTGCAGACTGAAAATAAACATTTGTCTCTACTCTCTCTTTCCTGTTAGCGACAGCTTCCCTTTTCCTGTGTAGCAGCTCAGGTGGGTTGAAAGGCCTCCTCCACGACTGTGTAGTGTACTGAACGAGCTGAATTACTTCATTCCATATTCCTGTGTAATTCCTTAGAGGGGCAGAATGGTCTCCTCCTGGATCATTGTAACGATCCTATCTAACTTAATGGAGTGGTCCCCAACCCTGTAACAGCATCGAGGGGTGGATTGTGGGAATAACACATGGGGCAGGCACAACAGTATATCTCTGTAACAGCCTCGAGAGGTGGATTGAGGGAACACATGGGGTAGGGGCAGAATTTACCCATTCGGTTGCACCATTCAGAATGCTCATGGCTGATCCGAGTGTGCCTGACCATCCATTTCCTGTCTCTTCACAATAAACACTGACCCTACTGTCCAGTAAAGATCAGTCGAGCTCAGCCTGGAATATCTTCAATAACCGACTCTTCACTGCCCCCTGAGGATGAGGACATCACAGGTAGCACAAGACTAAAGTGAAAGGGACGTCCTTATTTCATTGTGGGACAACTGTTATTTTAAACTGTGTTAACTGAACATCAAATCACCAACTCTTTTCAGACATAAGGACAGAATAATTAGGAATAAAGATAAACCATTCCGGAATCCAAACCTGTCCTCCATTCCCACCGACCATTTCCAATCAAATATCTATCACACCCAACCTCTGCTGCTGTCTCAGGAAGAGAATGCCTAATCGCATAATACCGCAGGAGCATGAGGGAAATGAGCAGATTGAGGTCATTCAGCCTATCGAGTCCGAAATTCCATTCAATAATTTCTTATTAGTACATCGACCTCATTCTTCTGCCTTCTCCCTGGAATCATTGATCCCCTTACAAATCAAAAACATATCGACTTGTGTCTTAATGACACTATTCTCTGTGCCTCTGTGTGTCTGTATGTGAGTAAGTGTTTGTGCGTGTATCTGTATGAGTGTGTGTGTGTGTGTGTCTGTGTGCTTGTTATTTGTGTGTTTGTGTGTCTACTGTGTTTGTGCCTCTGTTTGTGTTTGTCTGTATGTGCGTGTGCCTGCGTATGTGTGTCCGTGTGCTTGTTATCTGCGTGTTTGTGTGTCTACATCTGTCTGTCTGTGTTTCAGCCTGTGTTGCTATCTGCATTTATGTCTATTTGTATGTGACTGTATATGTCTCAGTGTGTTTATATGTGTGTGTATGCCTATCTCCTTGTAAGTATTGTGTGTGTTCGTCTGTGTATTTCTTGTGTCTGCGTCTATGTGCAGTGAGGTATCTGTGGTTTTTGTTTGGAAGTGAAAGGACTGTTGTGACTGTTGTGGGAGCTGCCAGTGGGTTTAAACTGAGAATTGTCTTTCAGTGAACATTGCTCCTTAACTGGTCAGTAGGACGTGGATGTTTTAGGTTCTCCACACGAGGCATCCTGGTCCTCTCCAGTTCTTTAAGAGTCCTCCCCATATGACGGGGGGAGGGGGGTGAGGGAACGGATATCGGGCACTCCACTACCCGGCTTGGCCCTTTCTATCCTATTCCAGGCAGTTTCTCCTGGAATGGGAGAAAGGGATGGAGGGAGGGTGTGAATGGGTGAATGCTGTTTGTGCTGGTGTAGGTGGGGGAAGTTGTGAGATGTCTGGAATGAGTCAGTCGACAGTTTTGAATCCATATAGTATTATTAGTTGCTGAATTCAATAGTGAGAGTGGTAGTGCCTGAGCCTTTTTTGGAGACAGAGCGTGAACCTTTTTCGGGGTTAGGTGCCATAACAGATATACAGTGAGTGTGAGGGAGCAGAGAGTATATGATAACTCTTATCCTAACAGAGCGAGGAGGATATTGTTGCTTGTCCAGTATTGTGGGACATTTCGTCAGATCATCTCAGCGTCGAGGTGAGCCTCCCTGAATGTCTTGTCCAGGTCTATCACTAATAACGACACAGACCTTGCCCTCAGCTTCCACAGAATCAGTTTAGGTAGAGTTTACAGACAGCAAGAAGAAGCAAATATTGGTGTGTTATATATCGAAACCAAAACGGTCGCAGAAAATCAGAGCATTGTATGCTCTGGAAATTAGATAGGCAAGTATTGTGGATACCGCAGTCTTATTGAATGGTTTAACAGCGTTAACTAAGTGACTGCTGACGCTGTGAAAAATATGTTCCATAAGTGTATATGAGGTGGGTTGAAGAGTACATTGTGAAGCAAACTAGAGAGCAGGTTATTTCGGATTTGATGTTGTGTGTCCAGAAAGACGAATTATTAACCTTGGTCTGAAGCAGCTTTTAAGGAATAATGGCATTTATAAGGAGCAGTTTACAAGGTGTCTGCATACAACTTAGAATGCTTGAATATTCCAGTCAAACATCATGGAAGACTGGAGGCGAGAGTGTCAAGATATCTTCAGTGAATTTGAAAGTACAATATAATATTCACTGGGAGACAAGCAATGGTTGTTACAGTCATAGAGGCAGACAGCACGGAGACAGGCCATTCGGCCCAAACTGGTCCATTCCGACCAAAATGCCCATCCACGCTAAACCCATTTCCCTGCCATTGTCCCGTATCTTTCTAATCCTTTACTATCCATGTATTTGTTCAAATGCCTTTTAAATATTGTTAATGTATCCGCCTCAACCACTTCTCATTCCATATGCGTAACAGCTCCTGTGTTAAAAAGTTGTTCCTCAAGTTCCCTTTAATTCTGTCCCCTCTGACCTTAAACTGATGCCCTCTAATCTGTGATTGCCCAACCCTGGGAAAAAAGACTGGGTGCATTCACTCTATTCATGCCTGTCATGATCTTATAAACTTCAATATGATCCTCCCACAGCCTCATGCACACAAAAGTAAAAAGTCCTAGCTTGTCCAACCTCTTTCTGTAATTCAGACCATTGAGAACTTGGCAACATCCTTGTAAATGTTTTCTGCACTCTTTCCAGTTTAATAACATCCTTCCTATAGCAAAGTGAACAAAACTGAACATAACGCTACCAATATGGCCTCACTGGCATCCTGTATAACTGCATCATAACTCTCTAATTTCGATACTCAGTGATATAAACCGATTAAGGCCAGTGTGCCAAAAGCTTTCTGCCCTGTCTACCTCTGAATCAACTTCCAGAGAACCATGCACCTGAATTCCAAGGTCCCTCTGTTCCACTACACTCCTTAGGACCCAAACATTCACCATGAAACTCAAAACTTGATTTGACTTTCTAAAATACAAGAACTTACACTGATCAATATTAAAATACATTTGCCATTTCTCAGCTCACTTCTCCAGCTGATCAAGGTACTACTGTAATTTCTGAAATTTATGATAACCTTCCTCACTCTCCATGATGCTGCTTGTTTTAGTTCCGTCTTCAAACTTACAAATCATGCCTGTACATTCTCATCTAAATCATAGATATTTAATATGTAGTGGTCCCAGTACCAACCCCTGAGTCATTCCACTATTCACAGGCCTCCAGTCTGACCAACATGTTTCCAGTATTAATCTCTCCTTCCTACCATCAAGGCAATTTTATACCTAATTTGCCAGCTCCCCCTCACTTCCATGCCATTTAACCTTCCATAGCAACGTACCATGTGGAAACTTACTGAAGGCCTTACTGGAATCAACCGAGACTACGTATACCACCCGGACCTCCTCAATGTTGCTGGTCACTTTATCAAAGAACTCCAACAAAATTGTGAGTCATGATCTCTCTTGCACAAACTCCTGTGCTGTCTTTGATGAAGGGTTTTTGCCCGAAACATCGATTTTTCTGCTACTCGGATGTTGCCTGACCTGCTCTGCTTTTCCAGCACCATTCTAATCTTACTCCGAACCACACCCTGTCTTTCCAAATGCATGTATATCCAATCTCTCCGAATCTTCTAAAGTAACCTACACGCTAGATTTTAGGATTACTAGTCTTTAGTTCCCAGGTTAATCTTTGTAGCATTTCTTGAATAGGGGCTCAGTATTCGCTACACTCCAGTCGTCCAGGACGGCACTCGTTGGCCAGCGATGACAGAAAAGAGCCAAGCAGTGCTCCCACAATTTTTTCTCTATCTTCCTATCCTCCTGCTGTGTTCCTGAATATAACTGGTCAGGACCAGGAGTTTTTAGAAATACTGCAAAGTCTCAAACATGCATCTATTTATTTCAGGTACAAACAACAAAGACTGAGAAAGTGACTCAGTGATGATTAACATAACAAATTAGAAAATATGTTAATCGTAGGAAGTGACTTCAGAAGAATTCCAGCTATTGTGGAAACCTGAGAATTCTCAAAAATTAACGATCCAGGAAAGGAAGACCATGAAACTGATAAGGGAATCAAAAAGCGAATATGCATGCTAACAAACAGGAACACAAAGACTGCATCAATCTGCGATCTATATTTCAAAGGAAACAAAAAGTAAGGTCAAATGTGGAAGTTTGTAAACTGGAGAGGAGAGGTCCTTGTAGAGAACAGGGAAATGGCCAACAAAATAACCATTTACATTGCATCTGTCTTCATGGAGGAAGATTCAGAAAATCACCCAGTATGACCAAGTGATCATATCGGACTCCTGGAGCTAAATACAAAGTCAATTCATATCAGTAACAAGGTGGTACTTGAACATGTAGCTGGATTGAGCATTGCTAAGTCTGACGAAACAGATGTACTTCATATCAAAATGTCGGAAATTAACCACCAATAGTAGTATTAATTGCACAGTCGATGACTGTGTTTTATTTTCCTGTACATTCTGCAGAGACCGGAAACTATTGTGGATATACTATAGATGAATGGAAGGGATCCAAACAGCTACAAAGGGAAAAAAGACATCGTGTGGAGAACTGTAGACCAGTTAACTTGACATTTGGAGGGAAACTGTTGGAATCTATTACACAGGATGACCTTTTTGATATTTAGAAATTAACAGCAATAATGGAGAGAATCAGCATGCATTTCTGACTGAAACATCATACTTAATAAACTTCGGAATTGTTTGAAGTTGTTTCTTACAGCATAGATAATGGGGAACCAGTAGAAGTTGCAGATACTGGATTTTCGGGAGGCTTTCTCTAAGATCTCAGTGAGTTCGTAAATGCAATGACTGTGAAGGGTATTTGGAGGAATATATGTAAGTGGAAAGTTAAAGTTTGGTTTCCCTTCATTTAAGGGAGTCAGAACATTGATGTAAAGACATGTTGAAACAGTTTCACTGCGTGTTGGTGGGACTGTACCTGGGGTATTGTGTACAGTTTTGGTGACCGAATCTCAGAAAGAATATACTGACCTGAGAGGAAGTACAATGGACATTCTCCAGATTAATCCCTCAGATGGTGAGATTGCCTGATAAGGAAACTCAGTATGTGTTCTCTAGAGTTTCAAAGAATGAGAGGTGGGTCACAGTGAAATTTAGATAATTCACAAAACATCTGACAAGTTGGAAATTAACAGAATGCTTCCCTCGCTGTCTCTTCCACATTCAAGGCAAATAATGGCAGGATCTGGGACAGGCCAGTTAAGACTGCAATAAGGAGGAAATTCATCACTTGGAGGGGACTGACTAACACAGGGGCATGGAAACTTACTGGTAGGCAAGATTCAGGAGAATCTCCAGATATTCTACAAGTGTCTCCAGCGGAACAGAATAACCAGGGAA
>NC_057717.1:58166618-58169582 GCF_004010195.1 Chiloscyllium plagiosum | reverse complement strand
TGTTCTCTAGAGTTTCAAAGAATGAGAGGTGGGTCACAGTGAAATTTAGAAAATTCACAAAACATCTGACAAGTTGGAAATTAACAGAATGCTTCCCTCGCTGTCTCTTCCACATTCAAGGCAAATAATGGCAGGATCTGGGACAGGCCAGTTAAGACTGCAATAAGGAGGAAATTCATCACTTGGAGGGGACTGACTAACACAGGGGCATGGAAACCTACTAGTAGGCAAGATTCAGGATAATCTCCAGATATTCTACAAGTGTCTCCAGCGGAACAGAATAACCAGGGAACTGCTAGGACTCATTAATGACTTGCCAAGTTGCAACCAAATCAACTTTAGTGGTAGGAGACAGAGGGTGGTGGTAGAAGGCTGTTTGTGCGATTGGAGGCTAGTGTCCAATGGTGTACCGTGGGGATCAGTGCTGTGTCTCTTAATATTTGTGATTCGGAGGTATTGGTGTTGGACTGGGGTGGACAAAGCTATAAATTGCATAGCATAAGTTTATAGTCCAAAAGGTTTATTCGGCGGCACTAGCTTTCGAAGTACTTCATCAAAGTACACAACCACCTGATGAAGAAGCAGCGTTTTGAAAGCTCGTGCCTCTGAATAAACCTGTTGGACTACAAGCTGATGTTTTGTGATTTTAAACCTTATCATAAAGGATGCAGCTGTGAATATGGACGAGGGGTGGGTGGGGAGTGTCATACCTAAGTTTGTGATTGGCTGGGTAGATGACAGTGAGGAGGAAGGCCTTATGCTGCAGGAAGATACAGATGGAATGGTCAAATGGTCACATCAAGACAGAGAAAATGGTCAGATGTGTGGATCAATGGCAGATGGAATGTAACCCTGATAAATATGAGGTGATGCACTTTGGAAGAAGGAACCAGACAGGCAAGGACTCAATGAATGGTAGCATACATGGAAGCTGAGAGGGTGCTTCTCCATACATCCCTGAATGTGGCTGGACAGGGTAAACCACAATTTGAGAAAGCGAACGGGAGTGTAAACATAGCCTTCACATATCGAAGCATAGATTATAAGAGCTATGTGGAACTTGCATTAGTGAGAAAGCATACGGGAGTGTAAACATAGCCTTCACATATCGAAGCATAGATTATAAGAGCTATGTGGAACATGATTAGCCAAGATGGAATACTGTGTGTATTTCTGGGAGCTCCATTACAGGAAAGATGTGATTGTACTGGAGGGGGTGCAGAGGAGATTCACCAGGATGTTCCCTGGGATGGAGTATATCAGCTACGGAGAGAGCCTGGATAAGCTCGGATTGTTTACTTTGGAGCAGAGAAGGCTAAGTGGGACGTGAATCAGGAAGATAAGATTACGAGGGATATGGATGGGGTGGATAGAGAGCAGCTGGTCCTTTTGATCAAAGGGACATACTTTTAAAGTGAAGGGTTTGAGGCTTAGTGAGGATTTGAGGACTGTTTTTCAAGCAAAGTGTGTTTGGGTCTGGGATGCACTTCGTGAGAGAGGAATTGTCATGTTAACCTCAAGACCATTAGAAAATACATGGTTGTGCACTTGAAATGCCATAAGATTCACAGCGACAGGTTTTGTGTTGGAAAGTGGGGCTAATGTAGACCGTGCTGTATTTCTGAGTCTGTGCTTCTGTGATTGTATGGCTGTGGAAGGTCATTCATTCAGTAGCTCAAGATAGGAATTGATGGGTTTCTGAAGAAGATCTTATCACAGTGTATAGGAGTGAACTTGTAATATCTTTTGAAAATACGCCAATGGCAAAATTAAGAGAAAATGGTGCAGCTTACTTACAGTCTGATACCAGGTAATTGAGAACCGGGAAATAGCAGATCATTGGATCAAATATTTCGGTTATGCCTTCACAGAAGAAGAAAAAAAAACAAAAATAAAATTTCCTCGTAATACTAGGGAACTTTAGTTTGGTGAGAAAAAGGGAATAGAATTAAATTAGCAACTAAACAGTTTTAGAGAAAATATTGGACTGAAATTAATGGGCATAGACAAAGTCAACAGAGGTTTATGAAATAAGAATCATGTTTGAGAAAATGGCTTTTAGCAAAATTATGGAGAAGGTATCAACGCAATACGATTGGAATCTCAGAAAGATTTTTGATAAAGCCCCAAGCCTATTGTGCAAATTCGAATCCTATGGGACTGGGGCTAATATATGGTCATGGTTTTAGAATGGGAGAGCTGGCAGGAAACAGTGAGTATGAACAAAACCATGTTTTTTGAATGGAAGGCTTGGATGATATAACAAGGGTCGGGTTTTGGGATCCAATTAATCCCAAACACATTATATCTTTGGTTGAGGAGCTCAATTGCAATATTCCCAAGACTGCTGACAGCTCTAAACGATGTCAGCTTTTGAGTGGATGAGGAGGATGGGAAAAAAGGATCCAAGTTGATTGAGACAAGTGGAGCGACTGGGCAAATACCTGGCAGATGGAGAGCAATGGCAGAGATGAGAGGTTGTGTACATTAATGGGATCAATTGAATGGCAGCCTATCACTTGAAAAGGTATTGGTTGAAAATTGTTGATCTTTAAATGAAGTTAAGCTGCATTTTTGTTTATTTCTGCGCAGCCTTCCGATTCCATGTAGGGCAGTGAGTTCTGAACACGGATGTCAATACTGAGAATGGCATTGGCATGCTGTATACAGTGTACATAGACCCAGCAAGTAGGGAGCTGTAACATTGAAAAGAATCTGTAGCTCCCTGTACACTAGTCACTGAAAGCAATATTGCAGGAGCAGAAAGCAGGTAGGCAGATAAATGGTTTATTCACCTTCATTTCAGGGGGATTTAGAATACAGGAGTAAGGGTCATTTACTGCAACTGAACAGGGCCTTGGTGGGACCCCATCTCGAACATTGTGAAGTATTGTGTGCAGTTTTAATGTCCTTACCTTATAAAGGGCAAACCTGACATTGAGGGAATGCAGTGAAGGATGACAG
>NC_057717.1:58160659-58164802 GCF_004010195.1 Chiloscyllium plagiosum | reverse complement strand
ATCCTTGACTTTTTTTCACTGACGTACAGAGCTGTTCCGATATTTAGGATGAGCATATTTGTGGAGTCCTCTCCTCCAGTAAATTGTTTAATAGTCCATCGACATTATTATTTGGATTTGGCAGGACGACAGAGCTTAGATTTGATCTGTTAGTCTTGGGATCATTTCCCCTCTCCATCAGACATTAGTTCTGCTGATTGCAATTTAACCAGTAAAGTGTGGTAGCTTTAATGGGTTGTCAACAGGTTTAGGTCAACGTGATTCCGACCCTGGCATGTTCTCCCACACTCATCACTGAACCATGGATCGGCTTGATGGCAATGGTAGACTGATGAATTATCGCCGGGAAAATGTTCCAGATTGTCGTTGAATACAGTTCTGTTTCTGCTGTTGCTAGAGCATCAAATGATAATCCAGTTTGAGTTGCAATATCTACAATTCAATTCTACTGACTGTCCCCCAGTTTACACCGAGACCCATTCACCCTGTATTCTCTACCTAACCTGGTTTCTGATGGGGTAACACTTGCATTTTCATATTCTCATTCTGCTGAGAGCCTCTCCCTGGTGTCACGCCTCTAATTTGTTATTTTAACTCAATCCATTTAAAGTAATGATCTAAATCGTTTCTCTCCCACAATGTCAACTTCTGTATTTGAAGTGAATGTGTTTCCCTCTGTTGTGGTTCTGTTCGCCGAGCTGGAAGTTTTTGTTGCAAACGTTTCGTCCCCTGGCTAGGCGACATCATCAGTGCTTGGGAGCCACCTGCGAAGCGCTTCTTTGATGTTTCCTCCGGTGTTTATAGTGGTCTGACCCTGCCGCTTCCGGTTGTCAGTTTCAGCTGTCCGCTGTAGTGGTTGGTATATTGGGTCCAGGTCGATGTGTTTGTTGATGGAGTTTGTGGATGAATGCCATGCCTCTAGGACAGATAACCAGAGCTGACCTACAAAGAATGAAACCGGAAAGCAACAACACCCCCAGATTCTATGGATTACCTAAAGTACACAAACCAGACATCCCACTCAGACCCATAGTATCACTACCACGGACACCATCATACAAACTGGCCAAAGAACTACAACAGAAACTGAAACACCTGGTCAGCGGATGCAAACACTCTATACAATCAACATAGGAATTCTTGGACATCATCAGAAATATACACATAGACAAAGAAGAAACCATGATATCATTCGACGTGACGGCACTGTTCACTTCGATTGCCAAACCCTAGTCAGAGAAACAATAGCCAACCTACTGGACATACAGAACAGAAAACAGGACGCTGAACCTATCAACAAAGACGGCATACTTAAACTACTGGACTTGTGCCTCACAACACACCTTCACATTCAACAACCAGATATACGAACAAATCAACGGAACACCCATGGGATCACCAATCTCGGGACTCATAGCAGAGGCAGGTATGCAAAGATTAGAACAAACAGTCTTACCACAAATTCAACCCAAACTCTGGATCAGATATGTCGATGACACGTTTGTAATCATTAAAAACACGGAAATAGAAAAAAACGCACCGGATCATCAACGCCACACTCACAGGAATCCGACACCTAGAGGCATGGCATTCATCCACAAACTCCATCAACAAACACATCGACCTGGACCCAATATACCAACCACTACAGCGGACAGCTGAAACTGACAACCGGAAGCGGCAGGGTCAGACCACGAGAAACACCGGAGAAAACATCAAAGAAGCGCTTCGCAGTGGGCTCCAAAGCACTGATGATGTCGCCTAGCCAGGGGACGAAACGTTTGCAACAAAAACTTCCAGCTCGGCGAACAGAACCACAACAACGAGCACCCGAGCTACAAATCTTCGCACAAACTTTGTTTCCCTCTGTTTTTCTCCCTGACCATGATTAAGAGTTCTGTAATGTCAGTGATGCCAGACTTGTGTAGTTTCAGAGTCAAGGAACTTGTCCACCATGCGTTCTTGTTCATTTCGCAGTGTACGACGCTCCATGTTGGACAGGATGTTTGAGCATCTTTGACATACTTCTTTGGAAATTGTCCAAAAACAGAAAATGCTGAAGAAATTGAAACATCTTCTGGAATGAATGCAGTGTTTATCTTTCAGGTACAGTGATCTTCGACAAAGCTCCCAGTTTCTCAAGCAATTTTAGTATTTTTATTCCCAGTATCCACAGTTATTTGTTTTGTGAAAATTTGTTCCGTGTCTATTCATTTCTGGAGAAATTCAGCAGGTCTGTCAGCATCTGCAGAGACAGAGAAACAGCGTTCGCATTTCAAGCCCTATGTGACACTTCTTCACAACTGAAAAGGATTGGAAACTTGGATTTGTAATAGCTTTGCAGAGGTGGGAGATCGGTGACAGGGGAAAGAAGGGGTGGCAAAGATAACCCGGTTTTTAGCAGTGGTGAATGAGAAGATGATATAAAATGGGTTTAAATTAAGGCGTGAATGGAGAAAGGAGTTCTCTTTATTGAGTGCAAGATAAAGAAAACACAATCACACAAGCTCATAGGGAGACCAGGAGGGAGAATGTTCACTATGTGGCATTATAAAGATCTGGGCATAAATACGTTTTCACTGTCGAGATCATCGTCCCCTTGAGACAAAGGATATCAAGTGCTTGACGTCTTATTGGCACTAGTAAGCGTTTCATGCTGCCTTAGTATAGTAATAGGGAGAAAGAACAAATCACAGTATGAATTTTGGGCCGAGTATTGTTTACCTGTCATGTTTAGGTCAGGTGAATTGGCCATGCTAAATTGCCTCTAGTGTTAGGTAAGAGGTAAATGTAGGGGCATGGGTAGGGGCATTGTAGGGCCGAAGGGCCTGTTTCCACGATGTAATGTAATGTAATCTAATCTAATCTAATTTACTATAATTTCAAATTTGCAGTATTTATCTTTAAATGCTTGTTCTTGAAGTTTGTATTGGATGGAGTGCAGAAGGTTGAGGGATGACATTATGGAAGTTTCTAAAATCATGAGAGGTAGGGATAGGGTGAAAGCCAAGGTCTTTTCCACAGGATGGGGGAGTTCAGCCGTAGAAGGCATAGGTTTAAGGTGAAAGAGGGAAAATATACAAGGGACGCAGGGGCAGTGTTTTTACACAGAGGGTAGCATGGGTATGGAATGAGCTGCCAGAGGAAGAGTGGTAGATGCATGTACAGCTAAAACATTTAAAACACATTTGGACAAACATATGGATGGGAAACATTTAAAGGCATATGAGCCAAATGAAAGCAGATGGGACTAGCTTAATTTGGAAAACCTGGCTCACATGGACATTTAGAAAAGCTTCACGCAGGTTCAGAGTGGTTTTGTGAAAGGGAAAATATATTTTGCCCTGTAAAATCATGCAAGTATTATGGAGATGCCTGAAAATTAACAAGCGGACTTGAGAAAGGGGATCTGGTCGACACCAGGCTTTCCACAGTTTTTCCACAAGGTATTACAAAATAAAGTTCTTACACAAGATGGAAGCTCGTAGGGTGATGGAGAATGTATTAACATGGGATGATGATTGCTTAACATATAGAAATTGGAGAGTCAGGAATAATGGATCTTCATGATAAAGGTATATCGGACTGATAGCTGGAGAACCACAGCTATCAGTCCGATGACATCAGTTATTTACACGCTATACTGATAGTCTGAAGGAGGGAACCGAGTATACATCCGAGTTCGAGGATGACACCGAGAATCAAAAAGCAGGCTGTTATTTAATGGAGAGGACTTCCAGAAAAAGAACAGTACAAAGGGATTGGAGTGTTCCTATGTATGAAGCATAAAGTCAGCATGCTGATGCAACAAGTAACTCGGTTGGTTCATTAGCTGGCTTCCAGGGATGAAAGGGTTGTGTTATTGAGAATCTGTAAAATGGGGAGGCGATTATTCATTGGATTTTAAATGAATGAGGAGTGATACTGCTGAAAAATACAAGACACAGAAGGGACTGGAGAAGGTAGATGTTGAGAAGTTGTTACCATTCCTGAGTGGAGTCTCGAACTCGATGACATAGATACCGAATATGGAACATCGATTTCTATCTGAGATGCAAAGTGATGTTTTCTCTCAGAAGGTAGTGAATGTCTGGAATTCCCTAACCCAGAGAGGTGTGGAGGGATACAAGGAGTTGGCAAGAA
>NC_057717.1:58154638-58158507 GCF_004010195.1 Chiloscyllium plagiosum | reverse complement strand
ATCCCGTTTTATCAAGTGGAAATGACAAAACGTGGGAACGGATCGAGTAAGTCCCAACACACGGTGCACCCGTCAGAATTATTGAGCATGCCTGAGGCTGTAACTGCAATCCACTCTGCTCGTTCAATAGGCCTTGGTCACTGAGTTCACCAAGTTACGTGAAATGGTTGAAGCCATGATTAAAGAACCGTTCAGCCGTGGCTAGACAAGCTCTCAGCCGTGCTCCAAAAACATGAGCAGCAACTTGACAGCCTTAGAAACAGAACAGACGATGCCAAGCGCCGAACTGCAGCGACAGAGACCGTGATCCATTCCTCTCGGGAGAGGATCCTCGCCCTTGAAAAATAGGTCTGCACCTTAACTGAACAAGATGACGACCTCGGGAACAGGGGTAAGATGAAGAATATTTACATTGTCGGTTTGCTGGAGCGGACAGAAGGTGGTCAGCCGGTGAGTTTTTTCAAGAACAGGCTGCAGCGATTCCTTCACTTCGAAACTGAGGAGAGACGGGAGAAGAGTGAGACAGTTCATCGGGTTACAGCACAGAAGTCAGACTCAGACCAAAGTCTTCATCCTGTCCTTGCGCGATTATATTGTTATGGGGACAAACAAAGACTGGTGGAAGCTTTCAGAACCCAGGGGAAAGATCCGATGGGTTTAATTCACGAGAGCTCCAGGATTATGTTATTTCAGGACTTTTCAGCGGTGGTGATTCAGGAAAGAAAATCTTTTGATGACATCAAGAGAAGAGTAAGGGAACTCGGGATTCAGTATTCCTGACGATACCCAGCGATGCTCTGTATTGCTTTCAATGGATCCACGAACTCGTCTGACTCTCCAGAGAAAGCGAAAACTTTGTGGACATTTTAAAGTAAGCTGGATATTTAGACAATCATGTTTCTCCTTAAAGAAATTTCATTGTTTTTTTCTGGTATTAACCAGTGTTAAATTATAGTCGGGGGTGTGTAGAATACTCATTTGTACCTCCTTCATTAGTATTAGTACTCTTTTTGTCTTTCTTTGCTTGTGTCTGGGGTGCAGCTCAAGCTGGAGGGAGTTACAAAGGTAGTTGTGATGACTAAGTGTCGACCGAAAGGCAGTTTTTGTTGTTAATTGCCTTGGATTCCATATTGGTAGCGGGCAGAAGATAAGGTTTTAAGATATGTAAGCATCCCGAGTTGGCAGGGAGTGGGGTCCAGGAGAGGTAAATTCCCCTTTCGAGTGTCATTGGAAATTTGGATTTTATTTCGTAGTTTGTTTTTTTATGTGTTTAGGTTTGGAAAGTTTTGAGAGCTTGTTAGTTGTAGTAGTTTTAGTTTGTACAGTTTTTAGGCCCCATGAGTTTTTTTCATTAATGATCAGCGATGTGTAATTCAATGTGAAACTCTAGAGTTGAAATGTTGCTGCAGTGTGTTATGGATAATGATGTGCTTAAATGTGTACCTGGAACATTAAGGGAGGCCATCTTCCAGTCAAGAGGAAAAAAGTACTTTCTCGTCTTAAAACAGAAAGGGTGGATGTTGTTCTATTTCAGGAGATGTACCTTGATGGCAAGGAAAATTTGACGTTACAGCAGGGCGGGTTTGATTGGGTTTATTTCTCGTCTTTTAATAGTAGGAATAGGGGAGAAGCCATACTACTTAGGATGAATTTTCCATTTAGAACATAGAACAGTACAGCACAGAACAGGCCCTTCAGCCCACGATGTTCTGCCGACCACTGATCCTCATGTATGCATCCTCAAATTTCTGTGACCATATGCATGCCCAGTAGTCTCTTAAATGTCCCCAGTGACCCTGCTTCAACAACTGCTGCTGGCAACGTATTACATGCTCTCACAACTCTCTGTGTAAAGAACCCGCCTCTGATATCCCCTCTATACTTTCCTCCAACCAGCTTAAAACTTTGCAATACCTCCCACACAGTTATAGAATATTCGTGAGAATACCGATTATGGAATGTTCCAGATAATGTTCCAAATAATTCCGAGTTCCAGGAAAATGGCAGTGTCCCAGTGTGTAACACATAAGAGGAAGGTGTAGAGATGTATGTTTTTTTAAATTACACACAATTCAAACCATGCTAAGGCCATTCAGCCCTTCAAATGTGCTCTAGCATTTAATAAGGTCCCGGCTAATCTGATGGTTTTCTCAGCTCCATGCTACAGGAACTTTCAGTCATTAAACGCCTGGGTTCCTGTCACTGACCAGACAGCACTCAGGCACTTTTTCCCGGTTTTTTTCAAACGCCTGTTTGAGTGCATTTCCCATAGGGACGGACACTCCTAACAATATATTCCGTCATCTTTATACTTTCATGCAACGTTCAGCATGCTTTACACAGACCAAACAAAAATCTACTCTTATTTTATGGTTATAGGTATCCAATCACACTTCGTAATTCTGGTTATTTCACTTTTCCCAAAATGCTCCTCCACTTTATCTCCTTCACCTATCCTGCCCTATTTCCCAACAGTAGGTCGAATTTGTCCCTTCCCGAGTAGAATACTCTACATATTGCTTGTGGAAACCTTCCTGAACACACTTAACAAATTACATTCCTTCTAAGTTCTTAACCATCTGGAAGTCCCAGTCTATGTTAGGAAAATTAAAATCACCTATTATAACAACCCCATTGTTCCTGCAAGTCTCCCCAGTCTCCCTGCATATTTCTTCCTCTAATTCCCATTGATGATTTGGAAGCTTATTGTGCAACCACTATTATATAACCATCCCCCTCTAACTACTTTGCACCATTCACGAAACCTCATTGGGTATTATCTCAATTATTTCAACTTTAAATACAGATGTGATAGTTGCCTTAATCAGAACTATTGATAATTAAACTGTTTCCATTTGCATCTCTCTATCGCAGTGATTTTCACATCCATGGCTCCCCTTGTCAAGGTACAGTGGAGATATGGAGCTGTAAATGGATGGGAGCTGCACATCCTGTCACATCCAACATTGGTTGCAAGTTTCCCCACACTTGGCAGCGATCTAACACAGTGTTACCGAACAATGCAACAGCCGGGGTTGATATATGAATGAACCATTGCGGTCTGCACAGCTCCCCACGCTGGACATTTAGCCCATGATTATAGATCAAGTATTGATGTGGGCTGCACAGAGTTCCATTCTGGATATTGCTGGGTTGCATTCAGCAGTATGCCAGCCGGATCTCCACAGTGCTCCATCCTGAATGTATCATGGGTGGGCTGGGTATGTGAGTTGGATTGCGAATGTGAGAGAACCAAACATCAGGCAATACCTTTATTTTTTGTTTTCATTCTTGTGACTGGACCCTTCAAATCCTGACTCATCTGGTTAGACCCATCCTTCTGGATAAGTCATGGTGACTGTTGTTACAGCATCTGGGTCTGCAACATGACCAACAAATGGTGCAGAGGCTGCAGAGAGGGGAGTCTCCATAAAATGGAATGACGGAATCACAATCAGATCAGCCGTGGTCTTAGTGAATGGTGGGGCAGGGTTTAATGGACCACTAATGCAACTTATCATACATTTCTGTTTGCGCCAAGCAAACCCCTCTTCTCTCCCAGTGTCCCATACTGGTGGGGAGTGATTCACCTCCTCCTGTTCCTGCGTAACAGGATCCTCGGGTCTCACTAGCCTCCAGATTTCCCTGTGTCCCAGTTTCGAGCATTTGAGTGACTGCCTCCTGTTCCTGTGTCCCAGTCTCAGGCAGTTCAATGACTCCCTCCTGTTCCTGTGACCCAGTTTCGAGCATTTGAGTGACTGCCTCCTGTTCCTGTGTCCCAGTCTCAAGCAGTTGAATGACTCCCTCCTGTTCCTGTGACCCAGTCTCGAGCAGTTGAGTGACTGCCTTCTGTTCCTGTGTCCCAGTCT
>NC_057717.1:58144661-58154534 GCF_004010195.1 Chiloscyllium plagiosum | reverse complement strand
GCAGTTGAGTGAATGCCTCCTGTTCCTGTGACCTAATCTTGTGCAATTGAGTGATTGCCTCCTCTTCCTGTGTCCCAGTCTTCAGCAGCTGAGATATGTCCCCCACCTGCTCCAGAGTAACAGGCTCGAAGAGCTCTGTGCTCAACTGCTGCTCCCGTGGAATGGAATTGAGGTACTGAATGGCCTCTTCGCATTCTTTACAGCTTTTCTTGACTAAAAGCTTTTTTCCTGTTTCTGCAAAACACCATCATAATCTGAGTGATTTATTTTTGTATTTGACTCTCAGGAATTGAGCAAACAAGCGGACTGACAGAATTCAGAAGCTGACCAACCTCCTCCTGTTCCCATGTTAAACACTCAAGAGTCAATAGAATCTCAGAGATGTACAGCACAGAAAAAGATCCCTCAGTCCGGTGGTCCATGCCGACCAAATATCCTAAATAAATCTTGTCCCCCTTGCCACCACTTGGCCCATCTCCCTCTATATATCTCCCATGCAAAGATCCATCCAAATGCCTTTTAAATGGTGTAACTGTACCTGCCTCCACCACCTCTTTTGGCTGTTCAATCCATACACATAGCAGTCTCTGTGAGAAAATGTCCCTCATGTCCCTTTTTAAATCATTCTCCTCTCACCTTAAACCTTTGTCTTCTAATTTTGGACTCGTCTATCCTGGGGAAAAGACATTGACTGTTTACCTTATCTATGCCCCGCATGATTTTATAATCCTCTTTTAGGTCCCCCCTCAGACTCAACACTTGAAAATAGTCCCAGCCTATTCAAACTCTCCCTGTAACTCTAACCCTACAACACCTGCAGCATTCTTTTAAATCTCTTCTGTGCCCTTTCAAGTTTGACAGCATCTTTCCGACAGCAGGGAGACCAGTATTAATGGCAATATTGTAAAAGTGCCCAAACCAATGTCCTGTACAGATGCAACACGTCATGCAAATGCTTAGACTCAAAGCACGCACCAATAAAGGCAAGATCACCAAGTGCCTTCTTCACCGCGCTGTCTACCTGTGACGGCACTTTCAAGGAACTGAGAACCTGCACCACAAGGTGCCTCACAGGGCAGTGATCTCGGTTTAATTCCATCCTTGAATGACTGACTGTGTGGAGTTTGTACATTCTCTCTGTGTCCACGTGTTTTTCCTCCGGGTGCTATGTTTTCCTCCGACAGTACAAAGATACACAGGTAAGGGTAGATTGGCCATCCTAAATTATGCATAGTACCCTGGGATGTGTAGGCGAGGTGGATTAGCCATGGGAAATGCAGGCTCAGGGGGATAGGGTAGGGGTTTGTCCAGTGGGATACAGATTAGAGGGTCGGTGTGGCCTCGATGGGCCAAAAACCCTATTTCCTAAATGTCGGGATTCTAGAATTTCTATGGAGTTATCCTTGATTGACAACGTTCGGCAGGACACCACCTATATATATTGGCCTGATTTTTCTTGCCAAAATGCAACACCTCACATTTATCTGAAATAAACTCCATCTGCCTATCCTCGGCTCACCTAATCAACGTCCCATTACATTCAGAGATATCAGGTAGGCGGCACGGTGGCACAGTGGTTAGCACTGCTGCCTCACAGCGCCAGAGACTCGGGTTGAATTCCTGCCTCAGGCGACTGACTGTGTGGAGTTTGCACGTTCTCGCCGTGTCTGCGTGGGTTTCCTCCGGGTGCTCCGGTTTCCTCCCATAGTCCAAAGATGTGCAGGTCAGGTGAATTGGCCATGCTAAATTGCCCCGAGTGTTAGGTAAGGGGTAAATGTAGGGGTATGGGTGGGTTGCGCTTCGGCGGGGCGGTGTGGACTTGTTGGGCCGAAGGGCCTGATTCCACAATGTAAGTAATCTAATCTAAATCTAATCTAATCAGTCTTCACTGTCGACTACAACACCAAATTTCGAATTATCCAAAAACTTACTGACCGAACTTCATATATTCAAGTGCAAATGATTTGTATAAGTGACAAAAGGCAGTAGACTCACCGTTGATCTTTGCGGCACGCCACTAGTCACAGGTCTCCAAGCTCAATGAACAAATGTCCACTGTCATGCCCTGTCTCCAATATTCAAGAACATTTTGGATCTAAATTGCGAGCACTCCCTGGATTCCACGCAGTCTAACCTTGCTAACCAGTCTACCATGCACAACATTTTGGTTTTCTTATTGAATTCCATAAAGACAACATCCACTGGCCTGCCTTCATCAATCATCTTCATCACTTCCTGAAATAATTCCATCGAGTCAGTGAAACGTGATCTCGAATGTACAAAACCCTCTTCAGTCCTTGTCTTTCCAAATGCATTTACATTCTTTCCCTCAAAATCCCCTCCAACAATTTAGTCACCATTGATGTCAGACTCATCGGTCTATAGTTACCTGTTTTTTCCTTAATTTCTTAAAAAATCACACTATGTTAGCAGCTCTCCAGTCTTTTGACATATCACCTGTGGAAATCAATGATACAAATATATCAGCAAAATTCAGAGCAATCTCTTTCCTGCTTCCCAAAAACGTCTGGGATACAAGTGATTAGTCCCAGGGATTTGATAAACTTTTTGTGTTTCATAATGTCCAACGACTCCTTGTAATATAAACACTTTTCAAGATATCATTATATACTTATTCATTCTCTCTCTCGTAACCTCTTCCACATTAAATACTGAGGAGAAATACTTGTTTCATACACCTCCCATCTCCTGTGGTTCCACACATAGGTCGCCTTACAGATCTTTAAGGGGCCCTATTCTCTCCCCAGTTAATATTTTGCCATTAAAGGATTTGTAGAATTTCTTCAATGCCTCGTTAGCCCTATTTCTAAAGACATCTCATGTCCACATTTTTCTGGCCCGATTTCCCCGTTGAGTCTACACTTACTGCACTTATACTCCTCTCGGGATTCACTTGATCTCAGCTCTATTTACCTGACATACGCCTCCTTCCTTACCTTGACCAGAGCATCAATATATCTAGCCATTCAGCACACTCGTGAGGCTGAATGGCCACCTCCTGTCCCTCTATAACACACTCGACAGGCTGCATGACCTCCTCCTGACCCTGTGTAACAGACACGAGACATCAAATGACACAGCAACCTCTGGATTACGAGCTGGCGGTAAACTGTATCTGATGGAGGTCCATCCGTTCTCAGTAACAGAAATACAAACAACACAATGTACTCCAGGTGCCCTCTCAGTAGCACTTCATACAGCTGCAGTGACACATCTCTTTGTTTTGAATCATTCTGTTAGCAAAATGTGCCAACATTCTTGCTTTCAACCTTTTCAAGTAGCAACAGGCTAATATGGGCTGAATGGCCTTCTCTTATCCATCTGTAAGTGGCCCATAGGGATAGAATGCTTTGGCCTGTTTCTGAGCAGCAAAATCAATGCTCTGTCTCAAGGTTATGAAAAGATTTGCTAACTGGGAACTTAAAACCAGGAGTAGCCTCACATTGGTCAATAAGTATTATACTTTGGGTTAAGGTATGTAGAAACATGCCCACCCAACATTTTTTAGGTAGCCGATCTGTTATTTTATAACTGCCTCCTTTCATAAGAAGAGTGGAACGTATATAGACCCCTGCAATGTCCTGTTAACACTCTCACATACAAGAATAAAATATTAAAAAGATTGAAAGATTTATGGTTCATCCCTCAGCTACCCTCATCCATTCCATCCAAAACCAGTAAATGTTCCCTTTTACAATGATTTGAAAAGTGATGTATGGAAATGGTAAACTGAGCCTGTTTGTTCAGTGACTGTGATTAATGCCAGTCTTCATGGATTCTAATTATCCCAGTGGAGGGTGTCCATCTTTTAATTATAAATGGGCGCCATTCAATGTTATCCCATAACATGAACGGGAACATCTCGAAGATCTCACTTCTCCAGTTAGTCCCATTGCCCTGTCTTTATCCCCATATTTCCACAACATATTTTCAATGAATTAACTGTCTATTTCTGTCATTAATGTGAATCTCTCCGTATCTTTCCCTGGCCTTGGGTTTTGGCTCCCTAGCTTGTCAAGTACTGCCATTGTGTAGCTCAGAAATAATGAAATGGGGTCAGTCACGCTATTGTTCACTTCCCGGTATGTCCCATGTGACAGTCCATGGACAGGCGTGTTTCAGAAGTTATGAGACACATCCTTGTAACTTGGTCTGTACCTGTGGTTGTCCCTCTCAGATGACCTTGCAATCAGTAAGACGAGGAAGCCCATTGAGTAAAGGACCAGGCATCTAAATTGTGTGACAATGCTGTCACTTATTTAAAAAATGTTATTTTCTCCCATTTTTTGTAATAAGAGGACTTAAAGGCCAAGCTGCCTACTGAAAACGGCTCAAGTAAATAACTTACGTGGTTGATGGGTTTTTAATAAATAGTAGTAACAATGGCCAGCTGGCACAGACCAGGCTTTCCAGGTTTTTCCTTGTGATTGTAACAGTTCCCAGTTGCTTTGGGTCCCAGAAGGGTTGTAAGTTTTAGTAAATTATCCCTAGCTGCTATTCTCTCTGAAACATAACTTGATGCGGTTTCCTCCTGGACTGGATAACTGTATGCAAGAATATATGTCTGAATGTTCCTTTTTGTCAAGGGGTGTGTTTCGGTGATGTTAGTGTATGAGAACAGTTCATTTGTAGAAGGTATTGTATCCATTATTTGGTTAGGTATCCAATAGTTAAGTTATTCTAAATTCCACTTCATTTTGTATGGATTTTCATTACAATGTTAAAATATATTGTGTTTTGCTTAATGGTGAGTGTTTTGATTAGTATCATCACTTCTGGAACACCCAAATCACATATACCTTTAAAATAAGAAAAGGCTGGCATCCAAGCTACTCTCTTAAAATAGTTTGAGGCAGTCTCGTTGGTCTATAGTAAATTGGGGAATCTTGTGGTTCTAAGTCGATAATTCCAAAATTACAATCCCTACAGTTAGCAAATAGGCCATTTGACCCAACAGTCCACACCGACCATCCGAGGAGTAACCTACCCAGAGCAATTCCTCTTCCATATTATTGCATATTTGCCCCGACTAAGGCTCCTAACCCACACATCCCTGAAAACTCCGAACAATTAAGCATGGCCAATTCACCTGAAAGGCACATCTTCGTATTGTGGTAGGAAACTAGAGAATCCAGAACAAGTTCATGCAGACACTGGTGAGTATGCACCAGGAGACTATTGGGTTCAAAGGTCGCGTATGGTAGTCAGTGTCTTTTGTTGCGGATGTTGAATTCGGTTGGTTTACACAGCGTTTTGTGCATAAAGATTCTTCCAGTCACTAAGAGTTCTCTGGGTGTGGAAGAAGTGAAGTTGGGGGTTTTACAAAAGGTAATGAAGGCAAAGCTGTAGGAATTGACAGACAAGCTGGAGTTGGGGTTGCCATTGTCTGTGAGAAAATGAGAGATAATTACAGCTATAGCTCGGCAATTACATTTGGTGGAACCGCCATCAGACTATTTGGAAATAGATAGAATTCAATTTCAAATGAGGCACCTTGAATATGAGAAGGAATTGAAACAGTTTGAAGTATGAGGAAAACAAAGGAAATGAAGAAGAAAAGGGAATGCATAAGAAAGAGAGAAAAAGAGAGAAGAAAAGCAGAGTGTTTCAACTTCAAAAGTTATCAATTAGAGAGGAAAGTTGACATAGAAGGCGGGGATGTAGGTAGACGGTAGTCTGGATGAGGAGGTTAATTCGGTTAAGCAACCCTATAGTAGCCAATGGCCTGATATGGATCTGTTTAAATACATCCAGACATTATCTAAATTTGATGAGAAGGATGGGGGGAGCCTTTTTAATTTCAATTGAGAAAGTGGGTGAACAAATGCAGGGGCCAGTGACCATATGGATTTAGTTGAATCAAACAAAGCTTGTAGGTATTTGCATCCCTATCGGAGGAGATATCTGCGGAGTATGAGAAGGTGAAGAAAGCCATCTGAAGTGCATATGAGCTTGTGCCAGAAGCCTACTGACAGTTTTTCAGGAATCTAAAATAGCGCCCCTGGTTAAACGCACATTGAGTTTGAAAGGATCAAACAAAGTAATTTTGAAAGGTGGGGAAGGGTATTAAAAACAGGGAAAACCTATGACACTCTTAAAGAGATTCGTATTTTGGAGAAGTTCAACCATTCATTTCCTGCAGTCGTGAGAACTCGTGTGGAAGAGCAGTGAGTTACAATGGCAAGGTTAGAAGCTGAAATGTCTGATGATGTTGATTTGTTTCAGAAATCAAAGTTGGGTTGCTGTGAGAGATTGAGAAGAATGTGGAAGATCTTCGTAAAACATAAATCTGTGAGAGTAAGGTTTACTGCCATAGGCCAGGAGTAGCAGGTAAAGATGTTTCAGCGTTAAGAGTTACAGAAGAATGTAATTATTTCATACTGAGACATGAGGAGTTTTGCCATTCAGAAGGACGATTGGAGAGATGAGAAGTGCTCCCTTATGTAACCTGTCGTTGTAGTGTCTAGTGAAAACATCAACAGATTTATTCCACAATGGGGAAGGAGGCCTTGAGCTTGGTGTTGGCGTTACAACATTCAGCATTTAAATTACGAATAAGATACATGAGACAAATCTTTATCAGTGATCGTGTCCCGTTAAAGGTTTTGGAGAAGTTTAGGGAGAAAAATACCAGTCTGTTTTGATTGAGCTTATTATTGCTGCCATTCAATTTGAAATTATACAGTTGACAGGGCGAGAAAACCTAAGTTTTGACACGTTGTGGAGACTTGGATGAAGTAAGTCAAAGGCATTCTGTGGCAGGAATAAAATGACTGAAATCGAATCTCGTTGTGAACATTTGTATGCTCAGAGTCAATGTAATATATATGCATTTCAGTCTTATAATAGAGGAAGATTGGGACGTATAAAATGTATATTGATGGATTGTTTTATTCAAGGTGGAGTCGTGAGGATACTATCGCTGGAAAAAGGTAATTTTCTCTTGGGTTTTTTGAAGAGAGGTTATAAAAAAAGAGGTGCAGAACTGCTGTCTGCAAACAGTTTAAGTAACTAACTGAGAAAGCCTTTAGGTTGTATTAAAACGGTGATAATAATGGAAGGGCAGTGGCCAGCTCTCCCAGACCAGATTTCCTCGTTTTGTTTGATTGTATTTTAACTAAAGCATTTGAATAGATTATATTTTGCTTAACGTCGAGTGGTTTGACCAGCCGGAACATATGTGGAACGCACACTTCACATCTATATTCAAAAAAAGGAAAGTTTTGGGTCTAAGCGGCCTTCTTAAAATACTTTGCGGGGATTTGGACTGGTCCACAACACTTGTAGCCGAGGGGTTTCTGATTGACTCCTGTAATTGAAAAGTTAGTGAATGGGTTGGGGATGGTTTGATAGAAGTTGTGCTTTGAGCTGCCTCAGACATTCAGGGAGACCTGAGGACTTGGTTACCCAACTCTGGATGGAGCAAGGGGACTGTAGTTACAGAATCTGAGCCTGCAACATGAACAACAAATAGAGTAGAGGCTGCAGAGAGGGGATGCTCAGAAACCACGCATTGAGTGTATGTAGGGAAAGGGATCTGCTGGATCCACCCCGGATTTTCCAGGAACAGCTTCCCAAGCTTCACTTAACCCAGGAGCAGAGTGTGAGGGGACCCTGACTGAACAGGGAGCTGGTCACAGAGCGGTGTCACCTCCTTCAACACGACCTGCAACTTCACACCAGGGGGAGGGTGGTGCTGCCAGGGGCTGTTAGGGTCACTGTTTCATTCAGTTTCTATGATCCGGAACTTTCCAGGCAGGACTAGGTGACATATCAATCATTTCCCAGTACCTCAACATCAATGTCACCATTCGGTGATGGAGGATATATGTGGTGGATAAGGTGAATGTATTCTTTCTCCCACAGCAGGGAGCTGCCGGGTGTATCCAATATAATGGGATTCGCGATGGTGTACATTGCATTTGCAGAGTACCCATGTCAATGAGGAGAGGTAGAGGAACTGAAGGAGCTCTCACTCTCTCGATTAATGTTACAGTGTGTCCATGCACAGTACATCATCTTGGTGAATACCCCCTGTCCTGGCAGCAGTCACGGCCTCTTCATTCAGAAGCAGTCAGCCATTCCCATCGTCATCGGGTTTCCACGTAGAAAGAAAGGAAGATATCTTGGATAAAGGCCGTCCCCTTGATACACGTTTCAAAACACTATCCCCATCACCAACCAACCACATCAAAGTCTTCCATGTGTACGGAGAGCAATGGCGTCACTTGGAGCAACAAGAAGCAGACGACCAGGGATGGAGCAAAACCTCCCATGTCTGAACGGGTCTGAGTGAACGCCCCAGTACACAGCATCATGAAGTCCTGTAATCCCTCTCCATTTCAGTAACGTACTGCCTTTCATTATTCTTGTAAATGAAATGACAGGTTATATCATGTTAAATTTCACATGCCAAACTATGATCTATTGCCTTTACTTCTCTGAATCTATTTGCAGACTCTCTATTCTCTCTTAATAATTTGATCTCTTGCTTATCACAGCGATATCACCAAACTCAGCATCTGTATAACCGTTCCATCCTCCTTATCATAAAAATCGATTCAAAATAATTAAGAACCTAGCGCTAGTCATTCTGTGACCCTCCTGGTTACGTACTGTCTAACTGATTGAGACTGATTTATCCTGAGTGCCTGCTTCTGTATGATACCCAGTCCTCCCCCATTCCTGTGCAACACAGTCGAAAGGTTGAATAAGAACAAGGCGCATCTGTGAGGAATCCAACCCCTCGATGAGGCTGATGTCAACGCAGCCTCTGTTTCACTTTCCTGCCATCTCTCCATCCTAAAACTCTCGTCTCTTGTTGTAGATTGCACCAAATGAAAAATAATCCACTCCACATCTGCACATTCAATTACTTTTAGCATTTTACAGGCCTCAACGAAATCTCCTTTCATTGTTATAAACTCGAGGGTATAGGCCTAAACTGCTCAATTACTCTTCATAAGACAAACAATTCAAATATGGAATCAATCTAATGAAGCCCTCTGAATTGCCTCCAATGCAAATACCTCATTCTGCTGGACACCCAAACTGTACTCCAGTTGCATCCTCACATAACTACATCAACACTCCCTACCTTTCTACTGTATCCTTTTATAAATAAACACTGAAATTATGCTTGCATTTCTCATTACTTGCAGTACATGCATGCAGGTTTTCTGTAATATGCAAGCAGACACCCAGATCCCTCTGCACCTAAGCATTTTGAACTTTCTCTCTATTTAGATAATAAATTGTCTTTCTATTATACTGGCCAACTTGAATAGCCCCATATTTATTCACTATAATTTTCCTTGCCAAATGTTGACCCATTCACCCAATCTATCCGTATAGTTTAAAAAAATCTTGCATCATCATTCCGAAGTAATTTCCCACCGAAGTTTGTGTCATCTGAAAATGTGGCGTCGTATTTTCTCTCCCATCAACTGAGTAGGGTAATACCATCAATCGCAAATGGTTGAGGCATGAGTACTGAAATCAATGGCACCCCACAAATTGCATTTGCCAAAAGAAAATGATACATTTATTCCATCTAACTGCATTTTGTTGGATAACCAATCCTCCATCCAAGCTAATGAATTACTCCTAAACCCATGTTGTCTGATCTTACCACTTACTCTTTGGAGAAGCGACATATACGATGCCTTCAGGAAGAATCAGATATGTTCGATCTCCAGGATTCCCACGATCCACCTTGTTTGGGACATCTTCAAATAACTCAAGCAAACAATCGAAACATGATTTAGCCTTTGTAAAACCAAGTTGACTCTGACGGATTGTGGTTTAAATTTGCAAATGTCCTGAACAATGGACTCTAACAATTTGCCTTAA
>NC_057717.1:58135379-58144453 GCF_004010195.1 Chiloscyllium plagiosum | reverse complement strand
CTGTTGATGCTTTAGATGATTGGGAGATTGTGGAATCTTCCTGTTGCTGTCTAACATTTTGAGAGGCTGATGGGTCTTCTCATACTTCTCCATAACAGGTGGAAATACTGAACGGTCTCCTCAGGTATCCCGGAGATGGGACCGAGGGATTGATTGGTCTTCTCTTGTTCCCATACAACAGACACGTGTCTAAATTACCTATTCCTTTTTCATGAAAGAAGTCTCAGATAGTTTTATCCTTATCCAATTCCCTTGAAATAGGCTCGGTGGGTCTGATAGGCCTCCTGTTATCCCAGTGTAATAATCTCCAGTCACTGTGTGATCTCTTCCAGTTCCTATATTACAGACTTGAGGAGGCTGAATGGACTGATCCTGTTGCTGTTTAACAGGGTACTGGTGCAGCACGGCCTCCTGTTACAGGGTCGAGTGGCTGATTGGCCTCCTTCTGCAAATGTATGTCAGGCTCAGGGGCTAAATAGCCTCGTCCTGTTTTGGTGTAACAGGGTCGAAGGCCTGAATATCCTCCTGTTGTTCCTGTGTAACAGGCTGGAGAACGGAATGGATTGTTCCACTATCTGTGTAATTCACTTCACTTGTTAACTCTTTCTGTCATCTATGTTCAAATAAGATCATCCTTAATTTTTGGAAACTCCAATGGCTACTGGGTCAACCTGATCATCCTTTCGTTATAAGATAGCACCTTCATTGCAGGAATCAGTTGAGGGAACCATCTGTGGACTGGTTCCAATATAACAACATCCTTTCTTCATTGACGAGATTAAATCTTTACACACTACTCCAGATGTAATCTCAATGAGACCCTGTACAGAAGCAGCAGCACTTTACCAGCCTGCTGTAAGGTTCTCACCCAGGTTAGAGCTGTCTCAGCTCTCTGGGGGAATATAGAGCATTGTTGGAAGATCATTGTCCTTCTCTACTCCATCAGCATAACGGGAGTTCTGGAGAAATTAAAGTTTGAGAAGATCATAAATGATGTGACCAGATGATCTCTACCATTAAACTCCCCAGAGCCCACGTCGCTCAGATTCCACAGAATCCAGTAAGGTGGAGCGTAAAAACAGCAAGGAGGAGCAAACATTGTTGGGAGTTATATATCAAAGTGAAAGAAAGAAAGCCTCATCTTCTGTCTTGGGACCTTCCAAAGCTAATTGAAACTTTTGCTGGAAAGGACCTTTTGGTATCAGTGACCACAATGTATTGGTTTTCTTTTATGCTGTTTGAATACACGACAATTTTTGTTTTATTTGAAGTAACCGTTATAAATCTGAGTCATGCAAGACATGAAGGTGTGAAGAGAAAGTGGGAACTACAGATGCTTGAGATCAGAGTCGAAGTGTGTGGAGCTGGATAAGCACAGTCAGGCAGCATACTAAGAGTAGATAAATCGATGTTTAGGGCATAAGCCCTTCATAAGGAAGGAGGTTTGTGGGCCAAGGGGGCTGAGAGACAAATGAGCAGGTGGTGTGGCAGGGGGGAGGTTTGCAGGGATTGCGATAGGTAGATGAAGGTGGGGTTGAAAGTAATATGTGATGAAGGGAGACAGAACGCCTCATCTACTGCATCGATTAAACCCAATGAGGTCTTCATTACATTGGCGGGACAGGAGGTCAACTTGTAGATCATTTCAGAGAATATCTCTGGGACAGCCACATTGAACAACTCCATCGCCTTGTGGCTGAGCACTTTAACTCCCCTTCCCACTCTGCCAAGGACATGAGTGGCCAAGATCTGCTCCATCACCAAACCCAAGCCACCAGAGGCCTGGAGGAAGAAAGCCTCCTCTTCTGCCTTGGTACCCTCCAACCACAGGGGATCATAGAGGATTTCACTATTTCCCCTAATCCCACATTATCTCACTCCAACCTTCCAAGTCAGCATCGCCCTTTTGAATGTTCCTATGTGTCCACCTTCCTTCCTGTAAATCTGGTCCACCCTCCTCTCCGACTATCACTTTCAACCCCAACTTCATCTTCTTATTAGATGAAAGGAGTCAGCTTAGAAAAATGTGTTGCAGTAAGCCAGTGGATTCAGAGAAATGTAGGACCCAGCAAAGGATTACCAAGAAACTGAGAAGAAAATCAAAAAGAGAAAAGGCGTGCAAACGAAAGAAAAACATAAAGACTGCTAAAAAGCGTTTATCAATGTATTAAAAAAATAAAAACAGGGTCAAATGTGGAACAGTTGGTGTGCGTTCAGGATACTTTATTGCAGTGAACAGAGAAATTGCAGGGAAAAGAAGCAGTTTCTTTGTGTCTATCTTCATGGAAGAATTTCCAGAAATTCTTCCAGAAATACCAAGTGACCATGGGATTTGTGTAAGTAAAGTCTAAGATCATTCTTATCAATGTTAAGGTCATCTTTGAAAAGAAAGCTGGATTGAGTATTTATAAATCTGACAGATCATATGTACTTCATACAAGAATTTCAGAGGAATCAGCAATAGACATACTGACAGCATTGCGGATTTTCACTTTAATTTCCGACACATTCCTGAAAGGATTTAGCCAATTTGGACAAGGCAAAAGTTATAAATGTTATCCAATAGTTTAAAAAAGGATGAAGATGGAGAATGGTGAACAACAGACCAGTTACCTTGTCATCCGCAGTCGGGTGTCTGTTGGACTCAATTACAAAGAACATGCTACTAGATACTTAGAAGGTAATAACATAAGCAATGAAGAACCAATGGATACCGTGAAGTTGGATATTCAGGAGCTTTTTCTGAAGAACTCACACAGTAAGCTCATAAGAAAAATTAGAATGAGAGGCATTGGGAAGAACATTTGCAAATGGTAAAGTAATAATAACATAAGCAATGAAGAACCAATGGATACCGTGAAGTTGGATATTCAGGGGAGCTTTTTCTAAAGAACTCACACAGTAAGCTCATAAGAAAAATTAGAATGAGAGGCATTGGGAAGAACATTTGCAAATGGTAAAGTAAAAATTAGGTTTACATTTTTGTGCATGTAATTATAATATAGAGGATGTAGTGAACCAGTTGCATCGAGTGTTGTTGAGACTAACCTTAGAGTATTGTGTATCATTCGGTATCCCTATCTCAGAAAGAACATACTGACGACAGAGGAACTGCAAAAGGTATCATCCAGATTAATCCCTAAAATGGCAAGATTGTCTGATGTGGAAACTCAGCCTGTGAACTCGAGTTTCAAGACATGAGAGGTAATTACAGTGAAACATAGCGGGGACTCAATAACAGAGGGACATGGAGAAATACAAGTAGTAAAAGTAGAACAGAATGATCAGCAAACAGTTCGTGTCCATGAGAAACCAAAGGGACAATCTTTGTGTCAAGCTGGAGAACATTGATGGATTGTTACATGAGAACTTCACATCTATTTTACTTGGGAGAAGAAGGATGCAGGTACAGAATTCAAGAAGATGAACTGGAAAACTCTTGAACAGATTGATGTAAAATACGAGAAAGGATTTGAGGCTTTGTTCTGTACAAATTTGGACCAATCTCCATGTCTTAATGAGTTGTATCACAGGTGGCTGTTGGGGTATTAATATTTTAATTAGAATCTGACCATAGGGGAGGTGCCAGAGAACTGGAGAACTGCTAATGTGATTCCACTTCACAGTAAGGGTGGGAGAGATAGACCAGGGAACTATAGATGAGCGAGTGTTAGATCACTGTTAAGGAAACTATTGGAGAAATAAGGGAAGGAGAAAATATAACTCCAATCAGAGTCGCAAGGTTTGATCAGGGATAATCATCATGACTTTATCAGAAGGAAGTCACATCCAATGGGTTTGATTGAATTAGTTTGAGGAGGTCGATTGTTTAGTTTTGTAGGAATGCCTTTGACAAATTTCCACCTGGGAAACTGAAAAATAAATTAAATCTCTCAATATGAAGGATAATTTGACTAGTTACAATGAAAATTGTCTTAGTAGCAGGAGGCAGAGGGTGGTGGGACAAGTATGTTTGTGTGACTGGAGACTAGTGTCCCCTGGTGTACCACAAGGATCAGTGCTGTGTCCCTTATTGTTTGTGTTATTCACAAAAAAAAAGATGTGAATGTGGAGGGGGCTAGGTGGAGAGTGGGGGAGGTGTGATAAGTAAGTGTATGTTTAGCATAAAGATTGCCTGGGTGGTTAGCAGTGAGGAGGAAGGACTTATGTTACAGGAAGATGCAGATGGAATGGTCAGATGGGCAGATCAATGGCTGATAGAATCTAACCCTGATAAATATGAGGAGGCGCACCTTAGGAGAAGGAACCAGGCAGGGGAGGACTCAATGACTGGCAGAACACTGGGAACCTCAAAGTGTGCTTCACCACACATGCCTGAATGACTGGACAGGTTAATGGACTAGTTAAAAATTGGACCTTGAGTGTTGTGTTTCCTAATCAGGGCGTAGATTATAAGAGCAATACAGGGCTTTGGTTCAGCCAAAATGGAGTACTGTATGTACTGTATGGAGCCACATTCCAGGAAGGATGTGATTGTACTGGAGAGGGTGCAGAGGTGATTCACCAGGATGTTCCCTGGGATGTAGCATATCAGCTATGGAGAGAGGCTGGATAAGCTCGGGTTGTTTACTTTGGAGCAGAGAACGCTGAGGAAGATGCGATTCAGAAGAATAAGATTCTGTGCGACACGGACAGGGTGGATAGACAGAGGCTGTTCCTTTTAGTCAGAGGGTCGAGAATAAAGGAGCACACTTTTAAAATGAAAAGATTGAGGTTCAGAGAGGATTTAAACTTTTTTTTTTCACCTAGAGGGTGTTTGGTTCTGGGATTACTTCCTGAGAGGTGAATTATCCCGGTAAACTCACAATCGTTAAAGAGTACTTGGACGAGCACTTGGAATGTCATAACATTCCAGGCTATGGGCCTGGTGTAGGAAAGTGGGACGAAGATAGATCGTGCTGTACTTCTGTTGGCACAGTCTCTGCTCCTGTGAGTGTATGGTGTGGAAGGTCAATTATTTAGCAGTTTAAGGAAGGAATTGATGAGTTTCTGAAGAGTATATTCACAAGGGTTCTAAGAGTGAACTGTAATAACTTGTTAAATTATGTCAATGTGAGAAATATGAGAAAAAAAGTGCAACTTCCTTACAAACTGAAACCAGAGAATGGAGAAGGGTAACCGGGAAATGGCAGGACTATGAAGCCACTACTTCAATTCTGTCTTCACAAAACTTTCTAACAATACCAGGAAAACCAAGTCTGGTGTGGGAAAATGATAGAGTACAAGGAACATAGAACATAGTAAGTAAATGGTTTAGGAGCAATTATTGGGTCTGAAAGTAATGGTCATAGACAACACTAACAGAGTTATGAAATGGTAATTATGTTTGAGAAACAGGCTGAGAGATAAATGAAAGAGAGGCAATGGATATAAAAATTTTGATTTTTAGAAATATTTTGGGAAAGCTCCAAGCCCAGTTTGCAAAATCAAATATTAGTGGATTGGTGCTAATATATGGAAATGATTCTAGAATGGGACAGCTTGCAGGAAACAGTGAATAGATATAAACATACTCGTCAAGCAACAGCCTGACATTGTCTGTAAGGCATGATTCTGTAAGGATGTCCTTACACATCTAGTCAAGAAACGTTAGGGACAATTAAACAAATCACTGGAGGAAGAGATTCCACAAATAACCCCTTCCTCCATGATGGAAAAGCCCAGCACTTTCGTGTACAAGATAAGGCTGATTCATTCGCAACAATCTTCAGTCAGAAGTGCTGAGTGGATGATCCATTTCAGACTATGTCCCAGATTCCCCATCACCTTCCCTGGATATCTCCTATCTCATCAGCAGGACGGACACAGCAGAAGTGGCGGCACAGTGGGATACATTTGGAAGGAAATTGCTCTGGGAATCCTCAACAGTGGCTCCGTATCCCATGAAGTCTCATAGCGTTAGTTAACACATGGGAAAGGAAACCTCCTGCTGATTTGTATGTACCAGCCTCTCAACTGATGAATCAGTACTCCTCCATGTTGATCAACACTTGGAGGAAGGACTGAGGGTAGCACGGACGCAAGATGTACTCTGGATGGGGGAATTCAATGTCCACCTCCAAGAGTATCTCAGCTACAGCATTAATGATTGAGCGGGCCGGGTCCTAAAGGATATAACTGCTAGACTGGTACTGTGGCAGGTGGTGAAGGAACCAACAAGAGGAAAATACATATTGACCACAGCCTTACTAATCTGCCAGTTGCAGAAGTATCGGTCTCTGACAGTATAGGTAAGAGTGACCACCGCATAGTCATTGTGGAGACAAAGTCACATCTGCACATTGAGAATAGCCTCCACTATTGTGGGTGGTACTATCACGGTGCTTAATTGGACAGACTTCGAACAGATCTAGCAGCTCAAGTCTGGGTGCCCATAAGGTGCTGTGGTCCATCTGTCGGAGCAGAATTTTACACCACACAACCTCATGGCCTGGTATATCCCCCTCACAACAATTACCATCAATACAGAGGTTCATCATTGGTTCAATGGAGTGTGCAGGATGGCAGGAGTAGCACCAGGCGTACCTGACAATGAGGTGTCAGCCTGGTGATGCCTCTAAACAGGACAACTTGTGCACCAAACAGCATAAGCAATAAGAGATAGACAGAGCGAAGTCATCCCACAAGCAAAGGATCAGATCTAAGCTCTGCAGTCCTTCCACACCTAGTCTAGAAACTTTGGAGACAATTAAACAACTCACTGGAGGAAGAGATTCCACAAATAACCCCTTCCTCCATGATGGAAGAGCCCAGCACTTCAGTGTATAAAATAAGGCTAGTCCATTCGCAACAATCTTCAGTCAGAAGTGCTGAGTGGATGATCCATTTCAGCCTCCTCCAGTGGTCGTCAGTAATTCAGTTACAAGTCATCAACCAATTTGATTCAGTCCACGCGATATCCAGAAATGGTTGGAGATAATGGATACTCCAAAGGGTCCATACTCTGACAACATTCTGGCAATAGTACTGAAAACTTGTGCTCCATAACTTGCCACTCCCTTAGCCAAACTGTTTCAACACAGTTACAACAATGGCTTTCCCCGATTATGTGGAAAATTACCCCAAGTATTTCCTGTATATAAAAAGTAGAACAAATCCAATCTGGCCAATCACCACCGCATCAGTCTTCTCTCGATCATCAGTAAAGTGGTGGAAGATCTCAGTGCTTTTCAGCAACTCTTGCTCAGCAATGCCCTGGTCAATGACGCCCAGTGTGGGCTCCACCAGGGCCACTCAGCTCCTGACCTCATTACCGTGGTTCAAACATGGATAAAAGAGCTGAATTCCAGAGGTGGGGTGAGAGTGATAGCCCTTTAAATCAAGGCTGCCTTCGACCAAGTGTGGTATCAAGGGGCCTTAGGAACACTGGAATCAATGGGTATCAGAGGGAAACTCCCTGCTGGTTAGATTCATACCTGACACGTAGGAAAGTGGTCATGGTTGATGAAGGTCAGTCAACTCAGCTCCAAGTCTGTCGGAGTCCCTCGAGCAGTGGCCGAAAACCTCTTCAAGGCTACTTCATCAATGACCTTCCCTCCATTTTAAGGTCAGAAGTGGGGATGTTCGCCAATGATTATACAATGTTTTGAAACATTTGTGGCTCCTCAGACACTGAAGCAGTCCATGTTCAAATATGACAAGATCTGGACAGTATCCAGGCTGGCAATTGGCAAGTAATATTCAGGCCTCACAAATGCCAGACCGTGACCATCACCAATAAAATACAATCTAACCTGCCCCTTGGCATTCAATGGTGTTACTATCAGTGAATCCCCCAGTATCAAATTCCTGATGGGTAATCATTGCCCAGAAACTCACTGGTCTCGCCACATAAACACAATAACGATAAGAGCAGGTCCGAAGCTAGGAATACTGCGGCGAGTAACTCACATCCTGACTTCCAAACGTCTGTCCATCATCTACAATGCATAAGTCAGAAGTGTGATAGACGACTCCCAATCTGCCTGGATGAATGCAGCCCCAACAACACTCAAGAAGCTTTATACCATCCAGAACAAAGCAACCGGTCTGACTGTCCCTTCATCCACAATGCTCCACCATCAACGCTCAGCAGCAGCAGCAGTGTTTTACTATCGACATGCTGCAATGAAATGATTCACCAAAGATCCTCAGAGACCACCTTCCCAACTCACGACCACGTCTATCTGGAAGGACAAGGGCTGCAGATGTATGGAAATACCATCATCTTTAGGTTCTCCTCCAAGCCAGTCACCATCGTGACTTGGAAATATATCACCGCTCCTTCACAGTCGCTGGGTCAGAATTCTGGAATTCCCTCCCTAATAGTATTGGAGGTCAACAGCAGCAGGTGGACTGCAGCGTTCAACAAGGCAGCTCACCACCACCTTCTCAAGGGCAATTAGGGACAGGAAATAAATGCTGGCCCAGCTAGTGACACACAGATTCACGAAACAAATATAATACAATTTAACAGAGGAATTTTGCTGAGGTGTCACAGGGATCAGTGCTTGGGGCCCATCTATTCAGAATGCCCTTTAAACATTTGGTGGCTGGAATCAGATACGATATATCCCAGCCTGCTGACAGCACTAACGGATGTGGGATTGTGAGTGGGTGAGGAGGATGTAAAAAAGCACCGAGAAGACGAAGACAAGTGGAGTGAATGGGTAAATACGTGACAGAGGGAGAACAATGTGGATAGAGATGACGGTGTGCCCTTTGGTGGAAACGATAAATTGGCAGCCTACCATTTGAAAGGGATTGGTTGAAACATGTTGATTTACAAAGGGATGTATGTTCCTTTTTGTTGTTTCCTTCTGCATAAACCTCTGAGCTCCCCGCAGGACAGGGAGTTCTGCAACCAGAAGTCAATACTAGGAATGGCATTGCCACGCTGACCAGAATACGTAGAACCAGCAAGTGGGGAGTTATAACATTGAAAAGGATCTGGATCTCCTTGTACACCAGTCACTGAAAGCAATATTGCAGGAAGGAAAGCAGTTAAGAAGATAAATGGTGTGCTGACCTTCATTTCAGGTGGATTTGAGTCCAGGAGAAAGGGTGTCTTACTG
>NC_057717.1:58131039-58132926 GCF_004010195.1 Chiloscyllium plagiosum | reverse complement strand
ATGCCCGCATGTCTTTGTAGTTACATTGCTTAATTATAACCACATTACATCTTGAAGACAGCATTACTTCTAAACTGAAAGAAGGAGTTTTGAGAGATGGGACATGAAGAATAATTGGTAGATGTCTTAACTAGATACAAAGGGAGAACGAGAGAGAGTATATAGATATGGAGATGTGGAAAATGGGAAAACTAGATTATCGAAAGAAGTAGATGTACTTCACTCAATGTTTTGGCAATTCCTGTGGGTTGTAGTCCTTTGTACAGCGCACGTACAACAGAGCAATATGTTCAAATGTTGGGTCTGATGCCATAACTTTTCTCTCAAATAATATGCCAGACATTAGTTTTGGAAAGAACCCAGCAGGCTAATATATTTAATTGCTGGTAGAAAGGGGATTAACTGAAACAAGTTGGGACACGAGAGGCAAAACATTATAACACACATACCAATAAGAATGAGAGATTAGAGCTATGAATCCCAGAAAAGGGGAACGTTGAAAGAAAGGGAAGGTACCACTTCAGATGAGGATCAAATAATGTTTTAATGCTTGATAAATGTTATGCATCACGTGCATCATTTTCCGTTAACTGTGTCTCCATTGTTCGTTCAGAATGTGTTGTACACATATGGACAATCTTCCTTATCTGAACACACACTGATTAAACAGCATATATAAAATCATTTGTCCTCCATTTCAAACTCTCCTGCTGTCATGCTACCAGGAGACATGAACGTCAACTGGCCACCAAAATACATGACCACTATCAGTAGTTTCCATACATACAGATAAAGGAGGATAACACGTTGACTGTGACAATACACACTTCCTTGGACAAAGCCACGCACAAGTTCTTAGAGGCATGATATTCTAACCAGAAGTCCATCAATAAACACATCAGTTTAGATCCTATCTACATTCCCTTGGGGAATAAAACCGGAAATGTCATCACACACCTTAAGAAACCAAGGCCTATAAATAGAAAGACAGGACGTACCATCAGTGCGTCACCAGAGACTCTCACTGATGATGTTACCTAGTCATGGTGACGAAACATCTGAAAACAAACCTTCAAGCTCAGAGAGCTAACTTGCATACTTATAAATGGCTATTTTTCTCTTAATAGTCGAATTTGTGACTTCTCTGTCACTCATGTTTTAACAGAGTACGAGGAGAGGTGAGCTTTTCTGGGTGTGTGGTTTTAATTAACAGAGGGGTTTGACATCGACATCATAACGGTTTGAGGGCTTGTCGTATGGGATTTGAACAGATTTCGGGTACTAAAGGTCCCAGGAGATTCCATCACTTGGCAGTTAGTGACCTAGATCCTCAAGTAAAACAGGTGACAATATTCATTTAATTTTGTTTCCTTGTGGTTGGTTAAATTAAACGAAATGGCTTTTCACATTACTAAAGAGGTTCTGAGGTTTGAAGATGATTCCCAAGCTTGCCAAGAAACTGTACAAAGACAAAGGAAGGGCATAATTTTAGAATTAACATGTAGGGTTTGGGATAAGGATTGGGTTTCACTAGGGACAAAAGGAAAGCTGTCATCATAATGGAGTTGGTCAAGCACTTTGGTGTGTCACAGAAGCAGGAACCTGCAGTCGAGTTAGAAAAAACTTAAATTGCAAGTGTGGCAACTGGAGTTAGAAGGGAGAGACAGAAAGAGAGAGAGAAGATAGAGAAAGAGAAAGACAGGAAAAGGAAGAGAGCGAGAATTTGAGATTCAGACGTTTGGAATTAGATAAGAAAATTAAATTAGCAGGATGAAGATGAAGAGAGAACGTAGGGATGTATACAACTATGTTAATACATTGCCATATTTCTGTGAGAAAAATGCCAAATCTTTTTTTATTGCATTTGCAAAACTGGCTCGGCAGATG
>NC_057717.1:58122887-58130354 GCF_004010195.1 Chiloscyllium plagiosum | reverse complement strand
GAGACCCCAAGTAGAGCCAAGGAGCTGCAGGAGAGTGCACAGCCAAGGCAGGCGAGAGGGTCACCGGGAGGGCGATACGAAAATTTATGTGGGAGTGATAGTGATATGTCGGAGGGGAAGGTGGAGTGGATAGGTGGGAAGGAAGACAGACAGAACAGTTCAAGAGGGCAGAGCTGAGTTGAACGGTTGAATCTGGGATGAGGTTGGGGAGGTGCGATTTGGAAATTGGTGAAGTCAACGTTGATGCTGTATAGTTTGAAGGGTCCAGGACTTCACCCTCCTCTCCAACCTAACACCGTCAGACCCCACCTGCATCAACGTTCGCCTTTCAGGCTACCTTCCACCCATCTCCACCCCGACCCTCCGATTTAATTCTCACCCCCTTCCCCCTCGCTTACCTCCCACTTTCCTGATGAAGGACGTATGCCTGAAACGTCAATTCTCCTGCCCCTCGGATGCTGCCGGTCTGCTGTGCTTTTCCAGCCCCACACTTTTCAACTCTGATCTCCAGCATCTGCAGTCCTCACTGTCCCTTGGCCTCTAATAGTAAGAGAAGAAGTATTTTCATTCTTTCTGACATGTTACTCAACAGCGTGATAATTTGTGAAATGGGGACAGAAATTAACATTCCCTTATGTAACATTAGATTGGAATTCCAAATCAAGATTGGGGAAGTAACAGTGAGAGTGAGTGACAGATTGTCAGTTCCAGGAATACAGTTTGTTCTTGGGAATGATTTAGCTGGATCCAAGGTGGGAGAGGCACTCCTTGTGGTGGAGAAGCCAAAGTAAGACCAAGGAACTGGGGAATTAAAAGAAAAACACTCAGGGATTTACCAAGGAACTGGGGAATTAAAAGAAAAACACTCAGGGATTTTCCCAGACTATTTAGTAACAAGATCCCACTGTCATAAGTTACAACAGGAAGGAAAACCGCAAGAAAAAGCCAAAGGAGTTGATGGACGGAAGACTCAGGCTAAAGCATTTCTAGTGGCTGGAATGCACAAGGACATGGTTAATTTTTGTTGTACATGTCATACATGCCAAATGGTTGGTAAGTTGCAGGCAGTATTAAAACCAGCAGCTTTGTTGTCAATTCATGTATTCGAAGAAACTTTCACGTGTGTTATGATTAATTGTGCAGCTCCCCTTTCTAAAATAGAAGTGGAAACCAATATCTGCTGATCATAATGGATGTGTCTACCCGATTTCCAGGGATAATTCTATTATGGGGTGTTAAGGCAAAAAGGGAGATAGAGGAGTTGGTAGCTTTCTTTACTCGCTGTGGTCTATGCAGTGTGATCCAGTCAGACCAAGGGTCTCATTTTACCGCTCAGCTGTTTAAGGACGTCATGGATAGCTTCGGCATACAGCAGTTTAAATCAAGTGCATCCCATACCGAATCCCAGGGAGTCTTGGAAAGTTGGCATCGGATGCTGAAGGAAATATTAACAGCATACTGTTAGAATTACCCAAATGATTGGAATAAAGGCGTCTCATTATATTGTTTGCCATTACAGATGCCCCAAATAAATCTACTCACTTCCCTTCCTTTGAGTTAACATTCATACATGAAGTGAGAGATCCTTTCAAATTAATTAAATATAAACTGATAGGACCGAAGTCGAAGATCTCACACTTGGATTATATATTTGAGGTGATGGAGAAATTAGATGGAGTAGGTGAGTTAGCTAAACAGCACCTGAAGAGGGCAGAGTATAGAGTGATGCAGGTGTCTGATAAAAACTCTGAAGCATTGACGATTTCCCGTGGGAATGATGTATTAGCATTGCCACTAGTGGTAGGAAATCTCTTCAAAGCCAGGTTTAGTGTCCCCTTTCAAATAAAAAAAAAATGTTGAGTCAGTTAAACTATCTGATAAAGATATCGGATATGATAAAAAAGTTAGAGTATGTCATATGAATGAATAATGCTCCAGCCACATTTAAGACTCAGGAACAGAGCTGTGGCCAGATGAACAAATTGTGCAGTTGATCTGTATGATGTAGCCATCTTTAGCAAGTGATTGAAAGCTCAGATGTTACAGTTGGCAGAGCATGTTGAACGATTACAAGAAGCAAACTTGGTAATAAACTTAAAGAAAACAGAATTCACGAAGGGAGAGATGACGTTCTTGGGACATTACATTGGGCATGGGAGGTTGACCCCATGGAACACAAGGAATTTCCACAACCATCCTCGAAGAAAGAGGTGGTTCGGATTTTGGAACTGTGGACTCTATCGGACATTTGCTTCAAACTTCAGCAGCATATTGACACCCCTGAATGATTTACTAGCGAGAACACAGAATTGTGGTAGGCAGCACAATGCAAAGAGGCATTGAGAATTTTAAAGCAACATTAATCACCGCACCACTTTTAACAGCACCAAATATTTTCAAACCCTTTGAAAATTGTGTTTGATGCGATGGATATAGGGGGCGGAAATGTACTGATACAGAAAGATGATGATGGAAGTGAATGGCCAATTGGCTACTTGTTGAAAAAACTCAATATCCACGAGAAAAAATGTAAAATCTCCTTGATTGAACAAGGAAGAATGGGTTTCATCCAAGTTTAAGTTTCGTACTAACCTGACAATATTTTAATGTTTATATGACAAACAAATTGTCGGAGATGGATGTGGACAACAACAATCCTCTCGTATTTTTTGGAATATTTTAAGACCAGAATATGAGACTATTTCATACGGGTCTTATGTTACAGACTGTAAACTTACAACATGTACATTCTGTGGGTCGTATAAATGTGATAGCAGATGTGTTATCATGGATTTAAAGGAAAATGTGTAGATAAAATTTGCCTTATTCCAGTGTTATATATGTGTGCAGAATTAACATGAATGGTATCATTGAGATTAATACTTTTGTATTTCATAATAATGGGATTAAGAATTAAAGGAAAAGAAATGAAGCCATCTTTTCATTCTGATGGTTCATTTTATTTCTGAAGAAGGAAGGTGTTATGAAGCCGATAGCATGTCTGGTCACTTTAAGACAGGACGGGTTTTGCTGAATAGAAAGTACAGCCACAGATGCCAGCTAAAGGTCAGACTGTACCAAATGTCTTCAGAAACTGGGAAATGGATACCTGAGTTTTGGTTGCTGTTTTGACAACAATTCAAATACAACCAAAGAGTTTAAATAACGCTTAGCATACCAGAAGCCAACGGAACTCGATATTATTCTTTGGACAACTGGAAAATATGAGATGTATTGTAACATGGCAAGTATATAAATACAGGATTTTGAACACTACAGGGAGAGCCACTGCCATCCAACAGCAGAGTAGCTACTGTAGAGCAGGAGTGCTAACTGGTCATCTCAAACACTCTATATTAAAGATACATGCTCATGTCAAACCTACTTGCAGTAAAAAAAACATGACCCAAGGACTTCAGCAGCTGGAAGAGTGAACACAGCGGGGAAGATAGAGACTGTGTGGTCTTGAGATTGTAATGTTTAATATGTGGGTTGTTGGAACAGCATAATTTTATAGAATTGGAGTCAGATAGTAAGCAATTAACAAAAGAGGGGCTAGTATTTGGGAAAAGTTGTTGTTTAGTGTTCACTATTAAAATTAAGAAATAATAGAACATAGAACATAGAAGAATACAGCGCAGTACAGGCCCTTTGGCCCTCGATGTTGCGCCGATCCAAGCCCACCTAAACTATACTAACCCACTATCCTCCATATAGGTCTTGAGATAATGTTTAATATGTGGGTTGTTGGAACAGCATAATTTTATAGAGTTGGAGTCAGATAGTAAGCAATTAATAAAAGAGGGGCTAGTATTTGGGAAGAGTTGTTGTTTAGTGTTCACTATTAAAATTAAGAAATAATCTTGTTAATTTTTCTTAATAATGGAAGATCTGTGTCACTCATATTTTAACAGATTACGAGGTGAGGCGAGCTTTTCTGGGCGTTTGGTTTTGATTAACAGAGGGGTTCGAGTCCACCTTGTAAATGTGCATCCATGCTAACCCCATTTCCCTGCAGTTGGCCCATATCCTTCCAGTCCTTTCCTGTCCACATATTTATCCAAATGCTTTTGAAATGTTATTAATGTAACCCCCTTAACCACATCTGCTAGCAGCTCATCCACGTACCAACCCTCTGTGTAAAGAAGTGTCCCCTCAGGTTCCCTTTTATTCCTTCCCCTCTAACCTGAAACTGGTCCCCTCTAGTCCTCGATTCTTTAAACCGTGGAAAAAGACTGAGAGCATTCACCCTATCCACACCCCTCATGATCTTATACAGTTCTATAAGGTTCCCCCTCAGCTTCCTACACTGCAAGGTAAAGGTCCTAGCTTGTCCAACCTCTCCTTATATCTCAGACCATTGAGTCCTGGCAACGTCCTTGTAAATTTCTTCTGCACTCTTTCTAATTTGATAACATCCTCCCTATAACAAAGGTGACAAAACTGAACACAATACTCCAACTGTGGCCTTACCAAAGTCCTGTGTAATTGCAACAAAAATTCCCAACTTCTATACTCAATGTCCTGCCTGATGAAGGCCAGTGTGCCAAATGCCTTTTGCACTGCCCTGTCGACCTGTGACTCCAGTCTCAGGGAACCGTGCACCTGAACACAAAGGTCTTTCTGACCACGACACCCCTTAAGGCCCGCCCATTCAACATGAAACTCCTACCTTGATTTGAGCTTCCAAAACGCAAGATCTTACACACCTACACAACATTCCATTTGCCATTTCTCGGCACACTTCCCCATCTGATTAAGGCCCTGCTGCAATTTCTGATAAACTTCCTCACTGATCACGATACCACTTATTTTAGTGTCATCTGCAAACTTACCAATCATGCCTTGTACATTATCAACCAAATCAAAGATAACAAACAGCTATGGACCCAGCCTCCAGTCTGACAAGCATCCTTCCACTAAACCCTCTGCTTTCTATCATCAAGCCAACCGTGTATCCAATTGGCCAGTTCCCCCAGTATTCCACGGGATATAACTTTCCAGAGCAGCCTGCCACGTGGAACCTTATCAAAGACCTTACTGAAATCCATAGAGACTACGTCTACCGCTCTGCCCTCATCAAATTTCCTGGTCATTTCATCAAAGAACGCTAACAAATTTAGGAAGCATGGTCTCCCACTCACAAGTCTATGCTGACTGCTCCGAATCAAACCCTGTGCACTCAATGGTATGCTGTCCTTCATTGTAAGATGATTCGAGTACATAAGTCAAGCCATCTTCCTGCTGTTGTAGAACCTTGCTGAGAGAGTATTTGGGGCACGCTGTACAGATTTCATCTCCTTTATATGTATTTATCTCCTTACCATAGACACGGGTGATGGTAACATGAGGATAGAGTGAATAAGCTGAGTGTTTAATCTGTAGAGCTGTGAGGGACGAAGAAATGGTAATGCTGAAACACGAGGAGTGGCAGCGATCACTTATTTCCAAAACAGACATTGACAGGGTGAGAAATTCCATACTTTACCCAGGATTGATTGGTTTGATTTATTGCCACGTGTACCTCAGTACAGGGAAACACTTGATTTATGAGCAGTGGAGGCAGATCATAGTAAGCATGGCCAGACAGATTATTGGATAGAAATAGACTTGGACAGAGTAAGGCATACAGGTTACACTGAACAGGACGTGCACTAGACAAGATCAACATGAGCACGATCAGCATTATTTGAACTTAGAGAGTCCATTCATCAGTCTAACGTGACTTTCCTGATAGTTTATATGCCTAAATTAACTATCCCCATGTTATTGTGCAGTCGGCGAGTGAACCTTGTACTGAACGTCAGGTTGCTCAGAATCCCCAACAGCAGCCACAATACCTTCCATCTGAAACAGGTAGCCATTCCCACCAGCTTCCGCCCTTCATAGAGAACACCAGGCTGTCTTCTCGGAGATGAAAGATGCCTTCTTGAGAGTTCACACAAGACATATGGCTTCCCTCCTCACCACTAGAAAACCACGTTAACGTCCCACGTATGTATCATAAGCAACGGAGCCAGGAGGAACAACGTGGAGCAGTCTTTCTGTGCAGCCTCTGCTCCAGTTGTTCATCATGTTACAGCATCTATTAGGAGACAGTGAGGACTGCCGATGCGGGAGATCAGAGTAGAGAGTCGATTGCTGGAAAAGCACAGCAGGTCAGGCAGCATCATAGAAGCAGGAGAATCGACGTTTCGGGCATAAGGCGTTCATCAGGATTCAGCATCAATTACCTCATTCTGCCCCTGTGTAAGTGCATTGAGGAGGGAATGGCCTCCTACTGTTCCTGTGTAAATGACTCAAGGGACTGATTGGCTTCTTCCTCGTCCGATTGGACAAGCCCAGGGGCCTGGCTGGGTTACCCCTGATTCCTGTTTGACTGTTCGATGTGCTGACAAGTATGATGATGCTGTAGCTTTAAGAAGATTTTTTTGTCCTGGTTTCTTTTAAGAGAGAGATTGAACGATTGTTACCAAGCTGGCTAGTTATGATCACTTGTGTAAACAGCGAGGGAGGCTTTGGGTTTATTTTAATGCAGCCTGGATGCGTGTGGCCAGCTCTCATAGATTAGGATCACTGGGTTTTGGTTTCTCAGTAACATCAAAAACTATAGAGGTCTGCACAGAGTTGGAAACTTCAGGGAATATCTCGTGGCTGCTACTCTCTCTGAATTTTCTCTTGATGCTGTTTTCAATTCCTGAATTTTCCTTTTTGTCAAGGGCTGTGTTTATGGGAGTTTCCTATGTTGGAACAGTTCATTAGTAATAGCTTCTAGTTCTATTATTCTGTTAAGTTGTCCAATAGAATTATGTTATTCTAAATTCCTCTTTCTTTGGTTTTATTTCATCCTTCGTGTTTAAGCAGATGGTGCTTTGTTTCACACCGAATAGTTTGACCAGTCACATTGCATCTGGAACAGACACTTTACATTTCCTTTAAAATAAGAAAACATTACAGTCTAGGCTACTGACTTCAAATATTTTCGAGGGGCACTGACGTGGTCCATCCCACTAGACTCCTTCTGTTGCTGAGTAATAGGCTGGAGGCACTGAATGGGCTGTTCCTGTTCTCCTCCAATACTGTCAATGGGCTGAATGATTTCCTCATATTCCTGTGAAACCAGCGTGAGGTACTGAATGAACTCTTGTTTTACTGTGGCAATATGCAGTGTCAGGCAATGCTGTTACATGAATGTTATGTACCCTTTAACAGCACAGGTCTCAATGGAGTCTGAGTCTTGCTGCACATGGACACAGACCAGTTCAGGAGCTGACGGGGGATAAAATGTTCTGAACTTTGTGGAATCTTCAGTGACCATCCCCACTTCTGATCTTATGGTGGGGAGGGTGGGGATGGGGTCAGGGAGACATTAATGAAGCAGCTGAAGCTGTTCGTAAAGAGGAACCTACCCTGAGGATCGCCCACAGAGCTGACTCAGGACTGAGATGATGAACATCTTCCTTTGTG
>NC_057717.1:58106320-58122387 GCF_004010195.1 Chiloscyllium plagiosum | reverse complement strand
ATGGAAGGCTTGGAGGATATAACAAGGATCGAGTTTATCCCAATACACATCATATCTTTGGTTGAGGAGCTCAATTGCAATATTCCCAAGACTGCTGACAATTCTAAACGATGTCAGCTTGTGAGTGGATGAGGAGGATGGAAAAAAACGCTCCAAGTTGATTGAGACAAGTGGAGTGACTGGGAAAATACCTGGCAGATGGAGAGCAATGGCAGAGATAGAGAGGATCAATTGAATGGCAGCCTATCACTTGAAAAGGTATTGATTGAAAATCGTTGATCTATAAATGAACTTAAGCTGCATTTTTCTTTATTTCTGCGCAGCCTTCCGATTCCATGTAGAGCAGTGAGATCTGAACACGGAAGTCAATACTGAGAATGGCATTGGCATGCCGTATACAGTGTACATAGACCCAGCAAGTAGGGAGCTGTAACATTGAAAAGAATCTGGATCTCCCTGTACACTAGTCACTGAAAGCAATATTGCAGGAGCAGAAAGGAGGTTGGAAGATAAATGGTTTATTCACCTTCATTTCAGGGGGATTTAGAATACAGGAGTAAGGGTCATTTACTGCAACTGAACAGGGCCTTGGTGGGACCCCATCTCGAACATTGTGAAGTATTGTTTGCAGTTTTAATGTCCTTACCTAAAAAAGGGCAAACCTGACATTGAGGGAGTGCAGTGAAGGATGACAGACTGATCTCTGGGATGACAGTTAGTTGTGGGAGCAGAGTTTGGGGTGACTGAGCCTGTATTCCATGGGCTTTAGGAAAATGAGTGGAGATCTCAGTGAGATAAATAAAAATCTGTCAGGGTGTGACAGATTGGAATCAGGGATGATAGTTCACTTTATAGAAAATGATTCACGAATCGCATTGCAGTCAAATCGCACTTAATAAACAAGCATTATCAGAGAACTCCCTATATATTGATGGGCCGAAGGCACTATAGTTCATAATGTTTAAACATATTTTGGGATATGAACATTGTGTGGGGAAAACTGCATTGAGGAGATGTTCGGCCATGAAATAGCATGGGAAAAGCTCAATGTGTTGAATGACCTCCCCCTCTCCCGCTGTTTCTGTGCAGTCTGTGGGAAAGTTCTGCAAATGTTGTCACAAGCTCTCAGATGTAAGGAAGGATGGCTTTGCAGGGTCAACAGGACTGTGTTTCCCATTCCCTTTTCTGATAACGAGGTTGATGCCGGGTGTTCTGTCAGGTTTTATCATGTCAGACCTCAGAGTAGTTTGATACAATTGCGTGTCTCACTTGGCCGATTCAGAGACCATGTCTGTGTGTCTGGAGTCACATTTAGGCCAGACCAGAAAACACGGGAGATTCACTTCCTGAAAGTATATTGGTGAAGGAGTTCGATGTTTACAATCAACATTGGACACAAGGTCACTATTACCGACACCAGACTTTAGGTCTCGATACATTATTAATGATATTTAACTTCCACTAGCTGCCAGAGCATTGACCTGGTCTGGATTCGTAATCCAATGATATGTTCACTACAGCACCATCTCCACATGGGGACCTATCGGAAACCACACTGACCTGATTATTTCGGTGCTACTTGACAGCTCTTGCAAAAAGTATTCCCACCAATTTGACTGTCGTGATGGGACTGAGGGTGTGGTAATTGGTCAGATTGTAATTTTTCTCCTCTTCAGGGACTGGACATAGTTGAGTAATTTTCCTCATTGCCAGGGAGATGTCAGAGTTGGAGCTGGAATGAAAGAGCTTCCCCAGGGACATGGCTTATTGTGCAGCACAAGTCTTCAGTCCTACTGCAGGAATGGTGTCAGGGCCCATTGCCTTTGTCGTATCTATTGTGTTCAGCTTTTTCTTCATGTCACGTGCAGCGAATCGAATTGGTTGAAGACTGGCATCTGTGATCCTGTGGGAATCATGATGAGTGTGAGTTGGATCATCCATTCAACACGTTTGGCTGAGAATAGTGCAGACACCACATCCTTGACTTTTTTCACTGACGTACAGAGCTGTTCCGATATTTAGGATGAGGATATTTGTGGAGTCCTCTCCTCCAGTAAATTGTTTAATAGTACATCGACATTATTATTTGGATTTGGCAGGACGACAGAGCTTAGATCTGATCTGTTAGTCTTGGCATCATTTCCCCTCTCCATCAGACATTAGTTCTGCTGGTCGCAATTTAACCAGTTAAGTGTGGTAGCTTTAATGGGTTGTCAACAGGTTTAGGTCCACGTGACTTAGACCCTGGCATGTTCAGCCACACTCATCACTGAACCATGAATCGGCTTGATGGCAATGGTAGACTGATGAATTATCGCCGGGAAAATGTTCCAGATTGTCGTTTAATACAGTTCTGCTTCTGCTGTTGCTGCAACATCAAATGATAACCCAGTTTGAGTTGAAATATCTACAATTCAATTCTACTGACTGTCCCCCAGTTCACACCGAGACCCATTTGCCTATCAGCCCTGTATTCTCTACCTAACCTGGTTTCTGATGCGGTAACACTTGCATTTTCATATTCTCATTCTGCTGAGAGCCTCTTCCTGGTGTCACGCCTCTATTTTAACTCAATCCATTTACAGTAATGATCTAATCGTTTCTTTCCCACAATGTCAGCTTCTGTATTTGAAGTGAATGTGTTTCCCTCTGTTTTTATCCCTGACCATGATTAAGAGCTCTGTAGTGTCAGTGATGCCAGACTTGTGTAGTTTCAGAGTCAACGAACTTGTCCACCATGCGTTATTGTTCAGTTTGCAGTGTACGACGCTCCATGTTGGACAGGATGTTTGAGCATCTTTGACATACTTCTTTGGAAATTTGAAGAAATTGAAACATCTTCTGGAATGAATGCAGTGTTTATCTTTCAGGTACAGTGACCCTCGATAAAACTCCCAGTTTCTCAAGCAATTTTAGTATTTTTATTCCCAGTATCCATAGTTATTTGTTTTGTGAAAATTTGTTCCGTGCCTATTCATTTCTGGAGAAATTCAGCAGGTCTGTCAGCATCTGCAGAGACAGAGAAACAGCGTTCGCATTTCAAGCCCAGTGTGACACTTCTTCACAACTGAAAAGGATTGGAAACTTGGATTTTTAATAGCTTTGCAGAGGTGGGAGATAGGTGACAGGGAAAAGAGGGGGTGGCAAAGATAAACCGGTGAATGAGAAGATGATATAAAATGGGTTTAAATTAAGGTGTGAATGGAGAAAGCGGTTCTCTATATTGGGTGCAAGATAAAGAAAACACAATCACACAAGCTCATAGGGATACCAGAAGGCAGAATGTTCACTATGTGGCATTATAAAGATCTGGCCATAAATACGTTTTCACTGTCGAGATCATCGCCCCCTTTAGACAAAGGATATCAGGTGCTGGACGTCTTATTGGCACTATTAAGCGTTTCATGCTGCCTTAGTATAGTAATAGGGAGAACAAAACAAATCACAGTATGAATTTTGGGCCGAGTATTGTTTACCTGTCATGTTTACTATAGTTTCAAATTTGCAGTATTTATCTTTAAATGCTTGTTCTTGAAGTTAGTATTGGATGGAGTGTAGAAGGTTGAGGGATGACTTTATGGAAGTTTCTAAAATCATGAGCGGTATGGATAGGGTGAAAGCCAAGGTCTTTTTCACAGGATGGGGGAGTTCAGCCGTAGAAGGCATAGGTTTAAGGTGAAAGAGGGAAAATGTACAAGGGACGCAGAGGCAGTTTTTTACACAGAGGGTGGTGTGGGTATGGAATGAGCTGCCAGAGGAAGAGTGGTAGATGCATGTACAGCTAAAACATTTCAAACACATTTGGACAAACATATGGATGGGAAACATTTCGAGGCATATGAGCCAAATGAAAGCAGATGGGACTAGCTTAATTTGGAAAACCTGGCTCACATGGACATTTAGAAAAGCTTCACGCAGGTTCAGAGTGGTTTTGTGAAAGGGAAAATATATTTTGCCCTGTAAAATCATGGAAGTATTTCTGGAGATGCCTGAAAATATAACAAGCGGACTTCATAAAGGGGATCTGGTAGACACCAGGCTTTCCACGGTTTTTCCACAAGGTATTACAAAATAAAAGTTCTCACAGTTATTTACACTCTATACTGATAGTCTGAAGGAGGGAACTGAGTATACATCCGAGTTCGAGGATGACACTGAGAATCAAAAGGCAGGCAGTTATTTAATGGAGAGGACTTCCAGAAAAAGAGCAGTACAAAGGGATTGGAGTGTTCCTGTATATGAAACATAAAGTCAGCATGCTGATGCAGCAAGTAACTAGGTTGGTGCATGAGCCGGCTTCCATGGATGAAAGGGTTGTGTTATTGAGAATCTCTAAAATGGAGAGGCGATTATTCATTGGGGTTTAAATGAATGAGGAGTGATACTGCTGAAAAATACAAGACACAGGGACTTGAGAAGGTAGATGTTGAGACATTGTTACCATTCTTGAGTGGAGTCTCGAACTCGATGACATAGGTACCGAATATGAAACATCGATTTCTATCTGAGATGCAAAGTGATGTCTTCTCTCAGAAGGTAGTGAATGTCTGGAATTCCCTAACCCAGAGAGGTGTGGAGGGATACAAGGAGTTGGCAAGAAAGTGGAGTTAGACCTGGAGTAGATCAGCCATGTTCATAATTAATGACAGGGCAATCTTGAGGGGCCGAATAGCCTACTCTTGTTCCTATTTATTAATTTCACATGTCATGCTTTTGCAAAATAACTGGTTATTTTCCCGGAAGTTGTGTTGTGAAATGTTATATTCGGGTGAGCAGAGGATTTGTTTAGGTTCGTGCTGGGTGGGGTATGGGGGCTGTATTCACAGCAAATCTGGGTCTGTAACATGACCGACATCTGGAGCAGACGTTGCGGAGAGGGGAAGTCTGGAAACAGAGATTGGGGGTTAGTGTCACTTCCTGACCCAGCCTGGATTTTCCAAGTACATTTCAAAAATTGCACCTAACCATCGGAGTGGCCTTGTGTAGCAGGTCCGAAGGGCTGAATGGAACATCAGAACAAAGGGCTGAGGGACACGAGTGGGCCATTCGGCCCTTTGACACTGCTCAACCAGTAAATAAAGTCGTGGCTCATCTCATTGTGGTTCCAGCTGCACTTTTCTCTCCATGCACCATTATCCCTGATTCAACTGTCTATGGAAAATCAGGCAATATAATATACTATGATATAAAAATATAATATAAAGATTCAGCCATCCCAAAGTTCTGAGAAAGAGAATTCCCACTTGAATGAATTCCCACTTTGTGATTTTTTTCTCACTCCAGTTGTGACTGAGGATGGAGGGTGTCACTCTTTCCTTTTCTAGTCCCATTCTTCCACTGCTCACAACAAATTTGAAATGTAAGCAGGTTGGTGATATGGCCGATAATAAAGGTCTCAGACTTCGTCAGGTTCAGTGATAAGAACAAGTCAGGCAGATTTCTTTAGTCAGCCACAAGTTACTCACAGAACTACCGGAGGAGTATGGTGGATCTGTGGGTAGCACTGCTTCCTCACATCATGAAGGAGCTGGGTTCAATTCCAATCTCGGGCGACCCTCTATGTGGAGTTTGAACATTCTCCCTGTGTCTGAATGGCTTTCCTCCCATTGCTCCAGTTTCCTCCCACAGTCCAAAGATGTGCAGTTTAGAGCGGATTGCCCATAGTGCCCAGGGATGCGTAGGTTAGGTGGGTTAGTTATGGGAAATGCAGGGTTACATGGATAAGATTGGGGGGCACGTCCAAGTGGGATACTGTTTGCTGGATCAGTGCGGACTTCATGGACGGAATGTCCTGCCCCCACACTGCAGAGGTTATATGACAATGACAATAAATTTGGACTATACAAATACTCAGTGGGTACATACCTAATCCACTCTTATCATGGTCTTATATGTTTCATTCTCATTTCAAGAGTAACCTGTTAAATCCTTCATAATATAAGCCCTTCACCCCAGGAATACGTGAAATGAAATATCTCTGAACTGCTTCCAATATAATTATATCCTTTCTCACATAAGGAGGCACAAAAAACTAATGTCACACTCAGATCATAATGTTTATAATTGTTTTCTCAAAGTGCTGTGAGACTTTAGAACACTCTTCCCCACAGACCATTGGAGGCAGAAGTATTGATTATTTTTGAGGCACAGATGGAAGGTTCATAAATAACAACAGAGTCAAGGATTATCGAGGAATGGGCAGCAATGTGCAGTGTGGGGGGAAATGTAGACAGTGGTATTGTAAAAAGTGTTATAAAATAACCCGCTTCAGAAACTCCAAGGAATAAATGCAAAATGAAATGATAATATCGATAAAATGTTAAGGGAGGAATACAAGATGGCGGCGATCCAGAAGGTTTGCTTTGCTGGGCTTTGCATTAATGCACGGCCAAAGTGGTTCTCTAACCCATCCCATCCCTGCCATTTACTTAAAATTCAACACTAAAAGAGCGATAGAATCTTTACTTATCCCGATTTGTCAAGTGGAAATGACAAAACACGGGAAAGGATCGAGTAAGTCCCAACACACGGTGCACCCGTCAGAAGCATCGAGCATGCCTGAGGCTGTAGCTGCAACCCACTCTGCTCGTTCAATCGATCCAGTTACTCATCAGGCCTTGGTCACTGAGTTCACCAAGTTACGTGAAATGGTTGAAGCCATGATTGAAGACCCGTTCAGCCGTGGCTACAGCCGCTGTCAGCCGTGCTCCAATAACATGAGCAGCAACGTGACAGCCTTAGAAACAGAACAGACGATGCCAAGGGCCGAACTGCAGCGACAGAGACCGTGATCGATTCCTCTCGGGAGAGGATCCTCGCCTTTGAAAAACAGGTCTGCACCTTAACTGAACAAGATGACGATCTCGAGAACAGGGGTAGGATGAAGAATATTCACATCGTCGGTTTGCTGGAGCGGACAGAAGGTGGTCAGCCGGTGAGTTTTTTCAAGAACTGGCTGCAGCGATTCCTTCACTTCGAAGCTGAAGAGGGACGGGTGAAGAGTGAGACAGTTCATCGGGTTACGGCGCGGAAGTCAGACTCAGACCAACGCATTCATCCTGTCCTTGTGCGGTTACATAGTTATGGGGACAAACAAAGACTGATGGAAGCTTTCAGAAACCAGGGGAACGATCGGATGGGTTTATTTCACGAGAGCTCCAGGATTATGTTCTTGCAGGACTTTTCAGCGGCGGTGATTCAGGAACGAAAATCTTTTGATGACATCAAGAGAAGAGTAAGGGAACTCTGGATTCACTATTCCTTACGGTACCCAGCGATGCTCTGTATTGCTTTCAATGGATCCACGAACTCGTCTGACTCTCCAGAGAAAGCGAAAACTTTGTGGACATTTTAAAGTAAGCTGGATATTTAGATAATAATGTTTCTCCTTAAAGAAATTTTGTTGGTTTTTTTCTGGTATTAACCAGTGTTAAATTATAGTCGGGGATGGGTAGAGTACTCATTTGTACCTCCTTCATTAATATTAGTACTCTTTTTGTCTTTCTTTGCTTGTGTCCTGGGTGCAGCTCAAGCTGGAGGGATTTACAAAGGTAGTTGTGATGACTAAGTGCCGACCGAAAGGCAGTTTGTGTTGTTAATTGCCTTGGATTCCATTTTGGTAGCGGGCAGAAGATAAAGTTTTAAGATATGTAAGCATCCCCAGTTGGTAGGGGGTGGGGTCCAGGAGAGGTAAATTCCCCTTTCGAGTGTCATTGGAACTTTGGATGTTATTTCGTTGTTTGTTTTTTATGTGTTTAGGTTTGGAAAGTTTTGAGAGCTTGTTAGTTGTAGTAGTTTTAGTTTGTACAGTTTTTAGGCTCTATGAGTTTTTTTCATTAATGATCAGCGATGTGTAATTCAATGTGAAACTCTAGAGTTGAAATGTTGCTGCAGTGTGTTATGGATAATGATGTGCTTTAATGTGTACCTGGAACATTAAGGGAGGCCATCTTCCAGTCAAGAGGAAAAAAGTACTATCTCCTCTTAAAACAGAAAGGGTGGATGTTGTTCTATTTCAGGAGATGTACCTTGATGGCAAGGAACATTTGACGTTACAGCAGGGCGGGTTTGATTGGGTTTATTTCTCATCTTTTAATAGTAGGAATAGGGGAGAATCCATACTACTTAGGAAGAATTTTCCATTTAGAACATAGAACATAGAACAGTACAGCACAGAACAGGCCCTTCAGCCCACGATGTTCTGCCGACCACTGATCCTCATGTATGCATCCTCAAATTTCTGTGACCATATGCATGCCCAGTAGTCTCTTAAATGTCCCCAATGACCCTGCTTCCACAACTGCTGCTGGCAATGTATTCCATGCTCTCACAACTCTCTGTGTAAAGAACCCGCCTCTGACATCCCTCTATACTTTCCTCCAACCAGCTGAAAACTTTGCAATACCTCCCACACAGTTATAGAATATTCTTGAGAATGCCGATTATGGAACTCTCCAGATAATGTTCCAAATAATTCCTAGTTCCAGGAAAATGGCAATGTCCCAGTCTGTAACAAATAAGAGGAAGGAGTAGAGATGTATGTTGTTTTAAATCACACACAATTCAAACCATGCTAAGGCCATTCAGCCCTTCAAATGTGCTCTAACATTTAAAAAGGTCCCGGCTAGTCTGATGGTTTTCTCAGCTCCAAGTTACAGGAACTTTCAGTCATTAAACGGCCTGGGTTCCTGTCACTGACCAGACAGCACTCAGGCACTTTTTCCCGGTTTTTTTCAAGCGCCTGTTTGAGGGCATTTCCCAACGGGACGGACACTCCTAACAATATATTCCGTCATCTTTATACTTTCATGCAACGGTCAGCATGCTTTACACAGACCAAACAAAAATCTACATTTATTTTATGGTTATAGGTATCCATTCACACTTCGTAATTCTGGTTATTTCACTTTTCCCAAAAAGCTCCTCCACTTTATCTCCTTCACCTATCCTGCCCTATTTCCCAACGGTAGGTCGAATTTGTCCCTTCCCGAATAGAATACTCTACATATTGCTTGTGGAAACTTTCCTGAACACACTTAACAAATTACATTCCTTCTAAGTTCTCAACCATCTCGAAGTCCCAGTCTATGTTAGGAAAATTAAAAACACCTATTACAACAACCCCATTGTTCCTGCAAGTCTCCCCAGTCTCCCTGCATATTTCTTCCTCTAATTCCCATTGATGATTTGGAAGCTTATTGTGCACCACTATAACATAACTATCCCCCTCTAACTACTTTGCACCATTCACGAAACCTCATTGGGTATTATCTCAATTATTTCAACTTTAAATACAGATGTGATCGTTGCCTTAATCAGAACTATTGATAATTAAACTGTTTCAATTTGCACCTCTCCATCGCAGTGATTTTCACATCCATGTCTCCCCTTGTCAAGGTAGAGTGGAGATATGGAGCTGTAAATGGATGGGAGCTGCACATCCTGTCACATCCAACATTGGCTGCAAGTTTCCCCACATTGGGCAGCGATCTAACACAGTGTTACCGAACAATGCAACAGCCGGGGTTTATATATGAATGAACCACTGCGGTCTGCACAACTCCCCACGCTGGACATTTAGCCCATGATTATAGATCAAGCATTGGTGTGGGCTGCACAGAGTTACAGTCTGGATATTGCTTGGTTGCATTCAGCAGTATGCTAGCCGGATCTACACAGTGCTCCATCCTGAAAGTGTCATGGATGGGCTAGGTATGTGAGTTGGATTGCGAATGTGAGAGAACCAAACATCAGGCAATACCTTTATTTTTTGTTTTCATTCTTGGGACTGGACCCTTCAAATCCTGACTCATCCGGTTAGACCCATCCTTCTGGATAAGTCTTGGTGACTGTTGTTACAGCATCTGGGTCTGCAACATGACCAACAAATGGCGCATAGGCTGCAGAGAGGGGAGTCTCCGTAAAATGGAATGAGGGAATCACAATCAGATCAGCTGTGGTCTTAGTGAATAGTGGGGCAGGGTTGAATGGACCAGTAATGCAACTTATCATTCATTTCTGTTTGTGCCAAGCAAACCCCTCTTTTCGCCCAGTGTCCCATACTGGTGGGGAGTGAGTCACCTCCTCCTGTTCCTGCGTAACAGGATCCTCGGGCCTCACCAGTCTCCAGATTTCCCTGTGTCCCAATTTCGAGCATTTGAGTGACTGCCTCCTGCTCCTGTGTCCCAGTCACGAACAGTTGAATGACTCCCTCCTGTTCCTGTGACTCAGTCTCGAGCAATTGAGTAACTGCCTTCTGTTCCTGTGTCCCAGTCTCGAGCAGTTGAATGACTCCCTCCTGTTCTTGTGACCCAGTCTCGAGCAGTTGAACGACTCCCTCCTGCTCCTGTGACCCAGTCTCGAGCAGTTGAGTGACTGCCTTCTGTTCCTGTGTCCCAATCTTGAGCAGTTGAGTGACATCCTCCTGTTCCTGTGCCCCAATCTCATGCAGTTGAGTGATTGCCTCCTGTTCCTGTATCCCAGTCCCGAACAGTTGAATGACTGCCTCCTGTTCCTGTGTCCCAGTCTTGAGCAGTTGAGTGACACCCTTCTGTTCCTGTGTCCCAGTCTCATGCAGTTGAGTGAATGCCTCCTGTTCCTGTGAATAGTCTCGTGCAATTGAGTGACTGCCTCCTGTTCCCGTATCCCAGTCCCGAACAGTTGAATGACTGCCTCCTGTTCCTGTGTCCCAGTCTTGAGCAGTTGAGTGACACCCTTCTGTTCCTGTGTCGCAGTGTCATGCAGTTGAGTGAATGCCTCCTGTTCCTGTGACCTAATCTCGTGCAATTGAGTGACTGCCTCCTCTTCCTGTGTCCCAGTCTTCAGCAGCTGAGATATGTCCCCCACCTGCTCCAGAGTAACAGGCTCCAATAGTTCTGTGCTCAACTGCTGCTCCAGTGGAATGGAATTGAGGTACTTAATGGCCTCTTCGCATTCTTTACAGCTTTTCTTGACTAAACGCTTTTCTCCTGTTTCTGCAAAACATCATCATAATCGGAGTGATTTATTTTTGAATTTGACTCTCAGTAATTGAGTAAACAAGCGGACTGACAGAATTCAGAAGCTGACCAACCTCCTCCTGTTCCCATGTTAAACACTCAAGAGTCAATAGAATCTCAGAGATGTACAGCACAGAAAAAGATCCCTCATTCCGGTCGTCCATGCCTTCAAATATCCTAAATAAATTTTGTCCCCCTTGCCACCACTTGGCCCATCTCCCTCTATATATCTCCCATGCATATATCCATCTAAATGCCTCTTAAATGGTGTAACTGTACCTGCCTCCACCACCTCCTTTGGCAGTTCAATCCATACACATAGCAGTCTCTGTGAGGAAATGTCCCTCATGTCCCTTTTTAAATCTTTCTCCTCTCACCTTAAACATTTGTCTTCTAATTTTGGACTCGTCTATCCTGGGGAAAAGACATTGACTGTTTACCTTATCTATACCACGCATGATTTTATAATCCTCTTTTAGGTCCCCCTCAGACTCAACACTTAAAAATAGTCCCAGCCTATTCAAACTCTCCCTGTAACTCTAACAACACCTGCAGCATTCTTTTAAATCTCTTCTGTGCCCTTTCAAGTTTGACAACATCTTTCCGACAGCAGGGAGACCATATTAATGGCAATATTGTAAAAGTGCCCAAACCAATGTCCTGTACAGATGCAACACGTCATGCAAATGCTTAGACTCTAAGCACGCACCAATAAAGGGAAGATCACCAAGTGCTTTCTTCACTGCGCTGTCTACCTGTGACGGCACTTTCAAGGAACTGAGAACCTTCACCACAAGGTGCCTCACAGGGCAGTGATCTCGGTTTAATTCCATCCTTGAATGACTGACTGTGTGGAGTATGTACATTCTCTCTGTGTCCACGTGGTTTTCCTCCGGGTGCTATGTTTTCCTCAGACAGTGTAAAGATATACAGGTAAGGGTATATTGGCCATCCTAAATTATGCATAGTACCCTGGGATGTGTAGACGAGGTGGATTAGCCATGGGAAATGCAGGCTCAGGGGGATAGGGTAGGGGTTTGTCCAGTGGGATACTGATTAGACGGTCGGTGTGGCCTCGATGGGCCAAAAATCCTATTTCCTAACTGTAGGGATTCTAGAATTTCTATGGAGTTATCCTTAATTGACAATGTTCGGCAGGACACCACCTATATATCTTGCCCTGAATTTTCTTGCCAAAATGCAACACCTCACATTTATTTAAAATAAACTCCATCTGCCGATCCTCGGCTCACCTCATCAACGTCCCATTACATTTTGAGATATCAGTCTTCACTGTTGACTACAACACCAAATTTCGAATTATCCAAAAACTTACTGACCGTAATTCATATACTCAAGTGCAAATGATTTATATAAGTGACAAAAGGCAGTGGACCCACTATTGATCTTTGCGGCACACCACTGGTCCTAAGTTTAATGAACAAATATCCACTGTCACACCCTGTCTCCAATATTCAAGAAAATTTTAGATCTAAATTGCCCGCCCTAGATTCCAGGCAGTCTAACCTTGCTAACCGGTCTACCATGTAGAACATTTTGGTTTTCTTATTGAATTCCATAAAGACAACATCCCCGGTCCTGCCTTCATCAATCATCTTAATCACTTCCTCAAAAAATTCCACCGAGTCAGTGAGACGTGATCTCGAATGTACAAAGCCCTCCACAGACCTTGTCTTTCCAAATGCATATACATTCTTTCCCTCAAAATCCCCTCCAACAATTTAGTCACCATTGATGTCAGGCTCATCGGTCGAGAGTTACCTGTTTTTTCCTTAATTTCTTAAAAAATGACACTATGTTAGCAGCTCTCCAGTCTTTTGACACATCACCTGCGGAAATCAATGATACAAATATATCAGCAAAATTCAAAGCAATCTCTTTCTTGCTTCCCAAAAACGTCTGGGATACAAGTGATCAGTCCCAGGCATTTGATCAACTTTGTTTAAAAATGTCCAACGCCTCCTTGTAATATAAACACTTTTCAAGATATCATTATATATTTATTCATTCTCTCTCTTGAAACCTCTTCCACATTAAATACTGAGGAGAAATACTTGTTTCCTATACCTCCCATCTCCTGTGGTTCCACACATAGGTAGCCTTACAGATCTTTTAGGAGCTCTATTCTCTCCCCAGTTAATATTTTGCCATTTAAGGATTTGTAGAATTTCTTCAATGCCTCGTTAGCCCTATTTTTTTAAAGACATCTCATGTCCACATTTTTCTGGCCCGATTTCCCCGTTGACTCTACAATTACTGCACTTATACTCCTCTCGGGATTCACTTGATCTCAGCTCTGTTTACCTGACATACGCCTCCTTCCTTACCTTGACCAGAGCATCAATATATCTAGCCATCCAGCACTCCCTGCACCCATCAGCCTCGCCCCTCTCACTAATCGGAACACATTGGCTCTGGACTCTCTGAAACCAAGTTTTGATGGCCTCGCATTTTTCAACCATCCCTTTACCTGTGAATAGGGTATCCCAATCAGCCTTTCACTGGACTCGCCTAACACTTTCAAAATTGGCTTTGTTCAAAGTTAGAACAGAAATGTTTAAATCAGGTCTTTCCAATTCCTTCACTAGTTTATAACTAATATTTATGCGTAAAGACTTGAACTGTTAAATACATACTTCCTGCCCCTCTGTAACAGGCTCGAGAGACTGAATGGGCTCCCTCTATTCCTCTGTAATAGAATGGAGAGGTTGCATATCCTCCTCATATTCCCCTGTAATAGACTCGTTTTGCTGAATGGCCACCTCCTGTCCCTCTATAACACACTCGACAGGCTGCATGACCTCCTCCTGACCCTGTCTAACAGAGACGAGACATCAAATGACACAGCAACATCTGGATTACGAGCAGGCGGTAAACTGGATCTGATGGAGGTCCATCCGTTCTCAGTTACAGAAATATAAACAACACAATGTACTCCAGGTGCCCTCTCAGTAACGCATCATACAGCTGCAGTTACACATCTCTTTGTTATGAATCATTCTGTTGGCAAAATGTGCCAACATTCTAGCTTTCCACCTTTTCAAGTAGCAACTGGCTAATATGGGCTGAATGGCCTTTTCTTATCCATCTGTAAGAGGCCCATAGGGACATGTTGCTTTGGCCTGTTCCTGAGCAGCAATCTCAATGCTCTGTCTCAAGGTTATGAAAAGATTTGCTAACTGGGAACTTAAAACCAGGAGTAGCCTCACATTGGTCAATAAGAATCATACTTTGGGTTAAGGTATGTAGAAACATGCCCACCCAACATTTTTTGGGTAGCCGATCTGTTATTTTATAACTGCCTCCTTTCATAAGCACAGTGGAACGTATATAGACCCCTGCAAAGTCCTGTTAATACTCTCACATACAAGAAAAAAATATTAAAAAGATTGAAAGATTTATGGTTCATCCCTCAGCTCCCCTCATCCATTCCATCCAAAACCAGTAAATGTTCCCTTTTACAGTGATTTGAAAAGTGATGTATGGAAATGGTAAACTGAGCCTGTTTGTTCAGTGACTGTGATTAATGCCAGTCTTCATGGATTCTAATTATCCCAGTTGAGGGTTTCCATCTTTTAATTATAAATGGGCGCCATTCAATGTTATCCCATAACATGAACGGGAATATCTCCGACAGCACTGACAGAGATCAGCAGATCGAGAGAGAGGGGGCGGAGAGATCAGAATCTGAGAACATGAGACTGGAATGTTCCAAAAATGGATCAGAATCTGAGAACATTAGACTGGAATATTCCAACAATAGACAGGAGCTTATCCGATTATATTCGGTATCGTTCTGCATTTTATTGGTTGTCATTGTCATCGCAGATCTATTACGCTCTTCTCATTATTCAATACTTTTATTATCCCTACCTAGCTATCGTTGGTGTTCCTGGTAAGCGTCACTGTCCAGTTTTTTTTTCTATAAACTAGTTATGAGTGTCGTACTGTTCTCTCAAATAGTTTACACTTCTTGCCACTATTATTGTTCCTGTTGAAACTCTGAATCCAGATATTACTCTACAGACACTACTAACTACATCAAGGAATGTGTTCAATTACTGCCTCCCACTCTGCTCTGACAGTGTTACTCACGGGTCTCTATGTTGACCTACTCAGTTGCAGCGGAGAACCACAATGTATTGTATCATTGTCTTTGTTGTTGAAATATTAAGAACATGGAGGTCTCTCTATACTGTTCTGCTTACAGAGTCCACTTCCTTCCACTGTTTCCATCACATCCCTGGCCAATAACTGCGGCTGAAGCAGACAAGTCATAACTGTGGTTGATCCCTTTGACTATGAGCTGATTCCTGCCACCATGCCCTGACTATTTCTAACTTGAAATACTCACCACTCCAGAATATATCTCACTGGTTTATTCCATCTGCTGTTTGAATCTTGAGCTATGAAATAAAGTCTTAAGAAAGCCAATAATCTGCTGCTGACGCTCCCGGCTTCAAACCTTCCGAAGCAAATCTGATATGAACTCACAGCAAAATCCCATCCATCTATCATTCATGCACACGCGGATGTATATTGCTATTGTGTCTGGCAATGTCTTTATTTTAACATTCTCAAACACTTAATCTCATCAGTCCATGAAACGTCTCTTGTTCACTCTCTGTCGATTAACAAAAACTCCGCCAAATAATTTCCTCCATGTGCGTTCCTTCTCAAACAATGAGTTTCGCATTCAACCACACCTATTGCGCGCACACACGCACTCTCCCTCAGTTTCTGATGAACACACACACACGCAGCAAATCTTCCCATTGCAGGCAGTAATCTGAGGCGAGTATGGTTAGCATATAGAACATAGAACATAGAAGAATACAGCGCAGTACAGGCCCCTCGGCCCTCGATATTGCGCCGATCCAAGCCCACCTAACCTACACTAGCCCACTATCCTCCATATGCCTATCCAATGCCCGCTAAAATGCCCATAATGAGGGAGAGTCCACCACTGCTACTGGCAGGGCATTCCATGAACTCACGACTCGCTGAGTAAAAAACCTACCCCTAACATCTGTCCTATACCTAACCCCC
>NC_057717.1:58089240-58102211 GCF_004010195.1 Chiloscyllium plagiosum | reverse complement strand
CTGGTCTTCGTCACTTCCCCCTGCTGCTCCCGCTCTTTCTGTAAAGAGAGAAAAAAACACCGCTGCCCGCTACCAGTAAGTAATTTTAAAACAAACTGTCTTATCTTAGCTGCTGCTCGCACTCAAACGTTATGATAGTAACGTTTGCAATACTCTCCATGCTGGGCAGATAGTGCAGTTTACTGAGCCACACACTAGCAAGGTCTGCACAGCTATCCATACGGGGCTGTCATCTTGTCCCCGTTTATGTTGTTTGTGGTGTTCTATGAAGAAGATTCAAAATTTGATATAACAAACCATTACAGCTGATCTGACAGTGCCTTTATTTAGTGTTCTCATTCTTGTAATTTTACTCTCGAAGAGCTCACTTCTCCAGTTAGTCCCATTGCCCTGTCTTTATCCCCATATTTCCACAACATATTTTCAACTAATTACCTGTCTGTTTCTGTCATTAATGTGAATCTCTCCGTATCTTTCCCTGGCCTTGGGTTTTGGCTCCCTCGCTTGTCGAGTGCTGCCATTGTGTAGCTCAGAAATAATGAAATGGGGTCTGTCACGGTATTGTTCACTTCCTGGTATGTCCCATGTGACAGTCTATGGACAGGCGTGTTTCAGAAGTTATGAGACACATCCTTATAACTTGGTCTGTACCTGTGGTTGTCCCTCTCAGATGACCTTGCAATCAGTAAGACGAGGAAGCCCATTGAGTAAAGGACCAGGCATCTAAATTGTGTGACAATGCTGTCACCTTTAAAAAAAACGTTATTTTCTCCCATTTTTTTGTAATAAGAGGACTTAAAGGCCAAGCTGCCTACTGAAAACGGCTCAAGTAAATACTTTCCGAGGTTAGTGGGTTTTTACAAATAGTAGTAACGATGGCCAGCTAGCACAGACCAGGCTTTCCAGGTTTGTCCTTGTGATTGTTACAGTTACCAGTTGCTTTGGGTCCCAGAAGGGTTGTAAGTTTTTGTAAATTATCCCTCGCTGCTATTCTCTCTGAAACCTCACTTGATGCTGTTTCCTCCTGGACTGGATAACTGTATGCAAGAATATATGTCTGAATGTTCCTTTTTGCCAAGGGGTGTGTTTTGGTGATGTTAGTGTATTGGAACAGTTCATTTGTAGAAGGTATTGTATCCATTATTCGGTTAGGTATCCAATAGTTAAGTTATTCTAAATTCCACTTCATTTTGTATGGATTTTCATTACAATGATAATATATAATGTGTTTTGCTTAATGGTGAGTGGTTTGATTTGTATCATAGCATCTGGAACACCCAACTGACATCTACCTTTAAAATAAGAAAAGGCTGGCATCCAAGCTACCCTCTTAAAATAGTTTAAGGCAGTCTATAGTAAACTTGGGAATCTTGTGGTTCTAAGTCGATAATCCCAAAATTACAATCCCTGCAGTGAGCAAATAGGCCATTTGACCCAACAGTCCACACCGACCCTCCGAGGAGTAACCTACCCAGAGCCATTCCTCTTCCATATTATTGCATATTTGCCCCGACTAAGGCTCCTAACCCACACATCCCTGAAAACTCCGAACAATTTAGCATGGCCAATTCACCTGAAATGCACATCTTTCTATTGTGGTAGGAAACGCGAGAATCCAAAACAAGTCCATGCAGACACTGGAGAGTATGCACCGGGAGACTATTGGGTTGAAAGGTCGCGTATGGTAGTCAGTGTCCTTTGTTGCGGATGTTGAATTCGGTTGGTTTACACAGCGTTCTGTGCATAAAGATTCTTTCAGTCTCTAAGAGTTCTCTGGGTGTGGAAGAAGTGAAGTTGGGGGTTTTACAAAAGGTAATGAAGGCAAAGCTGTAGGAATTGACAGACAAGCTGGAGTTGGGGTTGCCATTGTCTGTGAGAAATTGAGAGATAATTACAGCTATAGCTCGGCAATTACATTTGGTGGAACCGCCATCAGACTCTTTGGAAATAGATAGAATTCAATTTCAAATGAGGCACCTTGAAGATGAGAAGGAATTGAAACAGTTTGAAGTATGAGGAAAGCAAAGGAAATGAAGAAGAAAAGGAAATGCATAAGAAAGAGAGAAAAAGAGAGAAGAAAAGCAGAGTGTTTCAACTTCAAAAGTTATCAATTAGAGAGGAAAGTTGACATGGAAGGCGGGGATGTAGGTAGACGGTAGTTTGGATGAGGAAGTTAATGCGGTTAAGCAACCCTATAGTAGCCAATGGCCTGATATGGATCTGTTTAAATACATCCAGTCATTATCTAAATTTGATGAGAAGGATGGGGGGAGCCTTTTTAATTTCAATTGAGAAATTGGGTGAACAAATGCAGGGGCCAGTGACCATATGGATTTAGTTGAATCAAACAAAGCTGGTAGGTATTTGCATCCCTATCGGAGGAGATATCTACGGAGTATGAGAAGGTGAAGAAAGCCATCTGAAGTGCATATGAGCTTATGCCAGAAGCCTGCTGACAGTGTTTCAGGAATCTAAAATAACGCCCCTGGTTAAACTCACATTGAGTTTGAAAGGATCAAACAAAGTAATTTTGAAAGATGGGGAAGGGTATTAAAAACAGGGCAAACCTATGAAACTCTTAAAGAGATTCGTATTTTGGAGAAGTTCAACAATTTACTTCCTGCAGTCGTGAGAACTCGTGTGTAAGAGCAGTGAGTTACAATGGCAAGATTAGAAGCTGAAATGTCTGATGATGTTGATTTTTTTCAGAAATCACAGTTGAGTTGCTGTGAGAGATTGAGAAGAATGTGCAAGATCTTCGTAAAACATAAATCGGTGAGAGTAAGGTTTACTGCCATAGGCCAGGAATAGCAGGTAAAGATGTTTCAGCATTAAGAGTTACAGAAGGATGTAATTATTTCATACTGAGACATGAGGAGCTATGCCATTCAGAAGGACGATTGGAGAGATGAGAAGTGCTCCCTTCTGTAACCTGTCGTTGGAGTGTCTAGTGAAAACATCAACAGATTTATTCCACAATGGGGAAGGAGTCCTTGAGCTTGGTGTTGGCGTTACAACATTCAGCATTTAAATTGCGAATAAGATATATGAGACAAATCTTTATCAGTGATCGTGTCCCGTTAAAGGTTTTGGAGAAGTTTAGGGAGAAAAATACCAGTCTGTTTCGATTGAGCTTATTATTGCTGCCATTCAATTTGAAATTATACAGGTGACAGGGCGAGAAAACCTAAGTTTTGACACGTTGTGGAGACTTGCATGAAGAAAGACAAAGGCATTCTGTGGCAGGAATAAAATGACTGAAATCGAATCTCGTTGTGAACATTTGTGTGCTCAGAGTCAATGTAATACATATGCATTTCAGTCTTCTAATAGAGGAAGATTAGGACGTCTAAAATGTATGTTGATGGATTATTTTATTCAAGGTGGAGTCGTAAGGATACTATCGCTGTAAAAAGGTAATTTTCTCTTGGGTTTTTTGAAAGGTTATAAAAAAAGAGGTGCAGAACTGCTGTCTGAAAACAGTTTAAGTAACTAACTGAGAAAGCTTTTAGGTTGTATTAAAACGGTGATAACAAAGGAAGGGCCGTGGCCAGCTCTCCCAGACCAGATTTCCTCGTTTTGGTTTTAGCTGCAGCATTCAGAAGCTGCTGGGGATCTCAGAATGATGGGAAGTTTCAATACATGATCCCAAGCTGCTTTTCTCTCTCTTTGTGTCAAGCGGTGTATACCAAGAAAGTACGGTATCTATTGTTTGTGTAAGTGTTCCAACATATAAGCTATCCCAAAATGTTCTTTTCTTTGATTGTATTTTAACTAAAGCATTTGAATAGATTATATTTTGCTTAACGTCGAGTGGTTTGACCAGCCGGAACATATGTGGAACGCACACTTCACATCTATATTCAAAAAAAGGAAAGTTTTGGGTCTAAGCGGCCTTCTTAAAATACTTTGCGGGGATTTGGACTGGTCAACAACACTTGTAGCCGAGGGGTTTCTGATTGACTCCTGTAATTGAAAAGTGAGTGAATGGGTTGGGGATGGTTTGATGGAAGTTGTGCTGTGAGCTGCCTCAGACATTCAGGGAGACCTGAGGACTTGGTTACCCAACTCTGGATGGAGCCCGGGGACTGTCGTTACAGCATCTGAGCCTGAAACATGAACAACAAATAGAGTAGAGGCTGCAGAGTGGGGAAGCTCAGAAACCACGCATTGAGTGTGTGTAGGGAAAGGGATCTGCTGGATCCACCCCGGATTTTACAGGAACAGCTTCCCAAGCTTCACTTAACCCAGGAGCAGAGTGTGAGGGGACCCTGGCTGAACAAGGAGCTGGTCACAGAGCGGTGTCACCTCCTTCAACACGACCTGCAGCTTCACACCAGGGGGAGGATGGTGCTGTTAGGGTCACTGTTTCATTCAGTTTCTATGATCCGGAACTTGCCAGGCAGGACAAGGTGACATATCAATCATTTCCCAGTACCTCAACATCAGTGTCACCATTCGTTGATGGAGGATATATGTGGTGGATAAGGTGAATGTATTCTTTCTCCCACAGCAGGGAGCTTCCGGGTGTATCCAATATAATGGGATTCCCGATGGTGTACATTGCACTTGCAGAATACCCATGTTAATGTGGAGAGGTAGAGGAACTGAAGGAGCTCTCTCTCTCTATTAATGTTACAGTGTACCCATGCACAGCACATCGTGTTGGTGAATACCCACTGTCACGGCCTCTTCATTCAGAAGCAGTCAGCCATTCCCATCGTCATCTCCACGTAGAAAGAAATGAATATATCTTGGATAAAGGCCGTCCCCTTGATACACGTTTCAAAACACTATCCCCACCACCAACCAACCACATCAAAGTCTTCCATGTGTACGGAGAGCAATGGTGTCACTTGGAGCAACAAGGAGCAGACGACCAGGGATGGAGGAAAACCTCCCATGTCTGAACGGGTCTGAGTGAACGCCCCAGTACACAGCATCATTAAGTCCTGTAATCTCTCTCCATTTCAGTAACGTACTGCCTTCCATTATTCTTGTAAATGAAATGACAGGTTATATCATGTTAAATTTCACCTGCCAAACTATGATTTATTGCCGTTACTTCTCTGAATCTATTTGCAGACTCTCCATTCTCTCTTAATAATTTGATCTCTTGCTTATCACAGCGATATCACCAAACTCAGCATCTGTATATCCGTTCCATCCTCCTTATCATCAATATAGATTCGAAATAATTAAGAACCCAGCGCAAGTCATTGTGTGACCCTCCTGGTTACGTTCTGTCTAACTGATTGAGTCTGATTTATCCTGAGTGCCTGCTTCTGTATGATACCCAATCCTCCCCCATTCCTGTGCAACTCAGTCGAAGGGTTGAATAAGAACAAGGAGCATCTGTGAGGAATCCAACCCCTCGATGAGGCTGATGTCAACACAGCCTCTGTTTTACTTTCCTGCCATCTCTCCATCATAAAACTCTAGTCGCTTGTTGTAGATTGCACCACATGAAAAATAATCCACTCCACATCTACACATTCAATTACTTTTAGCATTTTACAGGCCTCAACGAAATCTCCTTTCATTCTTATAAACTCAAGGGTGTAGGCCTAAACTGCTCAATTAATCTTCATAAGACAAACAATTCAAATATGAAATCAATCTAATGAAGCCCTCTGAATTGCCTCCAATCCAAATACCTCATTCTGCAGGACACCCAAACTGTACTCCAGTTGCATCCTCACATAGCTACACCAACACTCTCTACCTTTCTACTGTATCCTTTTATAAATAAACACTGAAATTATGCTTGCATTTCTCATTACTTGCAGTACATGCATGCAAGAATTCTGTGATATGCAAGCAGACACCCAGATCCCTCTGCACCTAAGCACTTTGAACTTTCTCTCTACTTAGATAATAAATTGTCTTTCTATTATACTGGCCAACTTGAATAGCCCCACATTTATTCTCTATAATTTTCCTTGCCAAATGTTGACCCATTCACCCAATCTATCCGTATAGTTTTAAAATCTCTTGCATCATCATTCCGAAGTAATTTCCCACCGATGTTTGTGTCATCTGAAAATGTGGCGTCGTATTTTCTATCCCATCAACTGAGTAGGGTAATACCATCAATCGCAAATGGTTGAGGCATGACTACTGAAATCAATGGCACCCCACAAATTGCATTTGCCAAATGAAAATGACACATTTATTCCATCTGACTGCATTTTGTTGGATAACCAATCCTCCATCCATGCTAATGAATTACTCCTAAACCCATGTTGTCTGATCTTACCACTTACTCTTTGGAGAAGCGACATATCCGATACCTTCAGGAAGACCAGATATGTTCCTCTCCAGGATTCCCACGATCCACCTTGTTTGTGACATCTTCAAATAACTCAAGCAAACAATTCAAACATGATTTAGCCTTTGTAAAACCATGTTGACCCTGACGGATTTTGGTTTAAATTTGCAAATGTCCTGAACAATGGACTCTAACAATTTGCCTTAAATTACAATAGTTTATTGTTACACTTTAGTCCCTAATGTATACCATAATTATAAGTTCTTTCCTTTCGAAAACCTTTTCCTTTTCTTTGAATTCCTATTTAATGGGCACAAGGCTTTAAAAGGTCTGCACCAAATGCTGTGTAAGAGCCATGCGTGGCTGAATGGACTCATCATCCTGCTGGTGTACAAACTCGATGGGCTGACGTCTTTCTGGTGTTCCCATATTGTCATCTCCAAGGCCAGAATTACCTCCTCCTGTTGATGCTTGAGAGGATTGGCAGATTATAGAATCTTCCTGTTACTGTCTAACATTTTGAGAGGCTGATGGATCTTCTCATACTTCTCCTTAACAGGTGGATATACTGAACGGTCTCCTCATGTATCCCGGAGATGGGACCGAGGGATTGATTGGTCCTTTCTTGTTCCCATACAACAGACACGTATCTAAATTACCTATTCCATTTTCATGAAAAGTCTCAGATAGTTTTATCCTTATCCAATTCCCTTGCAATAGGCTCGGTGGGTCTGAATGGCCGCCTGTTATTCCAGTGTAACAATCTCCAGTCACTGTGTGACCTGTTCCAGTTCCTATATTATAGACTTGAGGAGGCTGAATGGACTGATCCTGTTGCTGTTTAACAGGGTACTGGTGCAGCACGGCCTACTGTTACAGGGTCGAATGGCTGATTGGCTTCCTTCTGCAAATGTATGTCAGGCTCAGGGGCTGAATAGCCTCGTCCTGTTTTGGTGTAACAGGGTCGAAGGCCTGAATATCCTCCTGTTGTTCCTGTGTAACAGGCTGGAGAACGGAATGGATTGCTCCACTATCTGTGTAATTCACTTCACTTGTTAATTCCTTCTGTCATCTATGTTCAAATATGATCATCCTTAATGTTTGGAAACTCCAATGGCTACTGGTTCAACCTGATCATCCTTTCGTTATAAGGTAGCACCTTCATTACAGGAATCAGTTGAGGGAACCATCTCTGCGCTGCTTCCAATATAACAACATCCTTTATTCATTGAAGAGATTAAATCTTTACACACTACTCCAGATGTAATCTCAATGAGACCCTGTACAGCAGCAGCAACACTTTACCGTCCTTCTGTAAGGTTCTCACCCAGGTTAGAGCTGTCTCAGATCTCTGGGGGAATATAGAGCATTGTTGGAAGATCATTGTTCTTCTTTACTCTATCAGCATAACGGGAGATCTGGAGAAATTAAAGTTTGAGAAAATCATAAATGATGTGACCAGATGATCTCTACCATTAATCTTCCCAGAGCCCACATCGCTCAGATTCCACAGAATCTTGTAAGGTGGAGCGTAAAAACAGCAAGGAGGAGCAAAGTGAAAGCTGCAATACAAATGCTGGACAGGTTATAAAACAGGAAATGATATATACACATTTGTGGGTACTGCAGTAATAATATATGTTTAAATTATATCTAAACTTTGTTGACCCAACTAAATGCGAATGCTGGGAAAATGGATTTCATGACCACGTGTGAGATGGTTTAGATGAACATTATGTCGAGCACTGAGCTCGAGATCAGGTTATTTAGGAATTGGTGTTGAGTGATCAGAAGAGCTAATTGAAACTTTTGCTGGAAAGGACCTTTTGGGAACAGTAACCACAATGTATTGGTTTTCTTTTATGCTGTTTGAATACACGACAGTTTTTGTTTTATTTGAAGTAACCGTTATAAATCTGAATCATGCAAGACATGAAGGTGTGAAGAGAAAGTGGGGACTACAGATGCTCGAGATCAGAGACGAAGAGTGTGGAGCTGGAAAAGCACAGTCAGGCAGCATACTAAGAGTAGATCAATCGATGTTTCGGGCATAAGCCCTTCATCAGGAAGGAGGTTTGTGGGCCAAGGGGGCTGAGAGATAAACGAGAAGGTGGTGTGGCAGGGGGGAGGTTAGCAGGGATTGCGATAGGTAGATGAAGGTGGGGTTGAAAGTCATTTGTGATGAAGGGAGACAGAACGCCTCATCTACTGCATCAATTAAACCCAATGTGGTCTTCATTATATTGGCGAGACAGGAGGTCAACTTGTGGATCATTTCACGGAACATCTCTGGGACAGCCACATTGAACAACTCCATCGCCTTGTGGCTGAGCACTTTAACTCCCTTTCCCACTCTGCCAAGGACATGAGTGACCAAGGTCTGCTCCATCACCAAACCCAAGCCACCAGAAGCCTGGAGGAAGAAAGCCTCCTCTTCTGCCTTGGTACCCTCCAACCACAGGGGATCATAGTGGATTTCACTATTTCCCCAGTTCCCCTAATCCCACATTATCTCACTCCAACCTTCCAAGTCAGCACCGCCCTTTTGAATGTTCCCATGTGTCCACCTTCCTTCCTGTCAATCTGGTCCACCCTCCTCTCCGACTATCACTTTGAACCCCACCTTCATCTTCTTATTAGATGAAAGGAGTCAGCATAGAAAAATGTGTTGCAGTAAGCCAGTGGATTCAGAGAAATGTAGGACCCAGCAAAGGATGACCAAGGAACTGAGAAGAAAATCAAAAAGAGAAAAGGCATGCAAACGAAAGAAAAACATAAAGACTGCCAAAAAGCGTCTATCAATGTATTAAAAAAATAAAAACAGGGTCAAATGTGGAACAGTTGGTGTGCGTTCAGGATAATTTATTGCAGAGAACAGAGAAATTGCCGGGAAAAGAAACAGTTTATTTGTGTCTATCTTCATGGAAGAATGACCAGAAATTCTTCCAGAAATACCAAGTGACCATGGGACTTGTGTAAGTAAAGTCTAAGATCATTCTAATCAATGTTAAGGTCATCTTTGAAAAGAAAGCTGGATTGAGTATTTATAAATCTGACAGATCAGATGTAATTCATACAAGAACTTCAGAGGAAGCAGCAATAGACATACTGATAGTATTGCGGATTTTCACTTTATTTTCCGACACATTCCTGAAAGGGATTTAGCCAATCTGGACAAGGCAAAGGTTATAAATATTATCCAATAGTTTAAGAAAGAATGAAGATGGAGAATGGTGAACAACAGACCAGTTACCTTGTCATCCGCAGTCGGGTGTCTGTTGGACTCGATTACAAAGAACATGCTACTAGATATATAGAAGGCAATAACATAACTGGGGAGTGTGAGAATGTACCGATGAAAGGAAAACCAGAAGTGGCAAACTTTTTTTGGAATGGTTTGAAGATGATTCTTGGAGACAAAGGCAATGAAGAACCAATGGATACCGTGGAGTTGGATATTCAGGAGCTTTTTTTAACGAACTCACACAGTAAGCTCATTAGAAAAATTAGAATGAGAGGTATTGGGAAGAACATATGCAAATGGTAAAGTAAAAATTAGGTTTACATTTTTGTGCATGTAATTATAATATAGAGGATGTCGTGAACCAGTTGCATCGAGTGTTGTTGAGACTAAACTTAGAGTATTGTGTATCGTTCGGAATCCCTATCTCAGAAAGAACATATTGACGACAGAGGAACTGCAAAAGGTATCATCAAATTAATCCCTAAAATGATTATCCAAATTAATCTCTAAAATGGCAAGATTGTGTGATGTGGAAACTCAGCCTGTGAACTCGAGTTTCAAAACATGAGAGGTAATTGCAGTGAAACATAGCGGGAACTCAATAACAGAGGGACATGGAGAAGTACAAGTAGTAAAAGTAGAACAGAATGATCAGCAAACAGTTAGTGCCCATTAGAAACCAAAGGGGCAATCTGTGTGTCAAGCTGGAGAACATTGATGGACTGTTACATGAGACCTTCACATCTATTTTACTTGGGAGAAGGAGGAGGCAGGTACTGAAAAAAAATTAAATCTCACAATATGAAGGATAACTTGACAAGTTACAATGAAAATTGACCTAGTAGCAGGAGGCAGAGGGTGGTGGGACAAGGCTGTTTGTGTGACTTGAGACCAGTGTCCCCTGGTGTACCACAGGGATCAGTGCTGTGTCCCTTATTGTTTGTGTTATTCACAAAAAAAGATGTGAATGTGGAGGGGGCTAGGTGGAGAGTGTGGGAGGTGTGATAAGTAAGTGTATGTTTAGCATAAAGATTGGCTGGGTGGTTAGCAGTGAGGAGGAAGGACTTATGTTACAGGAAGATGCAGATGGAATGGTCAGATGGGCAGATCAATGGCTGATAGAATCTAACCCTGATAAATATGAGGAGGCGCACCTTAGGAGAAGGAACCAGGCAGGGGAGGACTCAATGAATGGCAGAACACTGGGAACCTCAAAGTGTGCTTCTCCACACATGCCTGACTGGACAGGTTAATGGACTAGTTAAAAATTGGACCTTGAGTGTTGTGTTTCCTAATCAGGGCGTAGATTATAAGAGCAATACAGGGCTTTGGTTCAGCCAAAATGGAATACTGTATGTAGCTCTGGGAGACACATTCCAGGAAGGATGTGATTGTATTGGAGAGAGTGCAGAGGTGATTCACCAGGATGTTCCCTGGGATGGAGCATATCAGCTATGGAGAGAGGTTGGATTAGCTCTGGTTGTTTAGTTTGGAGCAGAGAACGCTGAGGAAGATGCGATTCAGAAGAATAAGATTCTGTGCGACACGGACAGGGTGAATAGACAGAAGCTGTTCCTTTTAGTCAGAGTGTCGAGAACAAAGGAGCACACTTTTAAAATGAAAAAAATGAGGTTCAGAGAGAATTTAAACTTTTTTTTCACCTAGAGGGTGTTTGGTTCTGGGATTACTTCCTGAGAGGTGAATTATCCCGGTAACCTCACAATCGTTAAAAAGTACTTGGACGAGCACTTGGAATTATCATAACATTCCAGGCTACGGGCCTGGTGTAGAAAAGTGGGACGAAGATATATCGTGCTATATTTCTGTTGGCACAGAGTCCATGCTCCTGTGAGTGTATGGTGTGGAAGGTCAATTATTTAGCAGTTTAAGGAAGGAATTGATGAGTCTCTGAAGAGTATATTCACAAGGGTTATAAGAGTGAACTGTAATAACTTGTTAAATTATGGCAATGTGAGAAATATGAGAAAAAAAGTGCAGCTTCCGTACAAACTGAAACCAGAGAATGGAGAAGGGTAACCAGGAAATGGCAGAACTATGAAGCCACAACTTCAGTTCTGTCTTCACAAATAGCAGGAAAACCAAGTCTGGTATGGGAAAATGATAGAGTACAAGGAACATAGAACACAGTAAGTAAATGGTTGAGGAGAAATTATTGGGTTTGAAAGTAATGGTCATAGACAACACTAACAGAGTTATGAATTGGCAATTATGTTTGAGAAACAGGCTGAGAGATAAATGAAAGAGAGGCAATGGATATAAAAATTTTGATTTTTAGAAATATTTTGGTAAAGCTCCAAGCCCAGTTTGCAAAATCAAATATTAGTGGATTGGGGCTAATATATGGCCATGATTCTAGAATGGGACAGCTTGCAGGAAACAGTGAATAGAAATAAACAGACTCGTCAATCAACAGCCTGACATTGTCTGTAAGGCATGATTCTATCAGGATGTCCTTACACATCTAGTCAAGAAACGTTAGGACAATTAAACAATTCACTGGAGGAAGAGATTCCACAAATAACCCCTTCCTCCATGGTGGAAAAGCGCAGCACTTTAGTGTATAAGATAAGGCTGATTCATTCGCAACAATCTTCACTCAGAAGTGCTGAGTGGATGATCCATTTCAGACTATATCCCAGATTCCCCATCACCTTCCCCAGATATCTCCTGTCTCATCAGCAGGATGGACACAGCAGAAGTGGCTGCACAGTGGGATACATTTGGAAGGGAATTGCTCTAGGAATCCTCAACAGTGGCTCCGTATCCCATGAAGTCTCATGGCGTTAGTTTTCACATGGGAAAGGAAACCTCCTGCTGATTAGTATGTACCAGCCTCTCTCAACTGATGAATCAGTACTCCTCCATGTTGATCAATACTTGGAGGAAGGACTGAGGGTAGCACGGACGCAAGATGTACTCTGGGTGGGGGAATTCAATGTCCACCTCCAAGAGTATCTCAGCTACAGCATTACTGATCGAGCGGGCCGGGTCCTAAAGGATATAACTGCTAGACTGGTACTGCAGCAGGTGGTGAAGGAACCAACAAGAGGAAAATACATATTGACCACAGCCTAACTAATCTGCCAGTTGCAGAAGTATCGGTCTATGACAGTATCGGTAAGAGTGACCACCGCATAGTCATTATGGAGACAAAGTCACCCCTGCACATTGAGAATAGCCTCCATCATTGTGGGTGGTACTATCACTACAGTTGTTATGGGGGATTTTAACATGCAGGTAGACTGGGAGAATCAGGATGGTATTGGGCCACAAGAAAGAGACTTTGTGGAGTGCCTCAGAGATGGATTCTTAGAGCAGCTGGTGCTGGAGCCGACCAGGGAGAAGGCAATTCTGGATCTGGTATTGTGCAACGAACCAGAATTGGTCAGAGACCTCGAAGTGAAGGAGCCATTGGGAAATAGTGACCATAATACA
>NC_057717.1:58083021-58086893 GCF_004010195.1 Chiloscyllium plagiosum | reverse complement strand
TCTCTGGATTCATTTAAGAAGTAGTTGGATAGAGCTCTCAAAGATAGTGGAATCAAGAGTTATGGAGATAAGGCAGGAACAGGATACTTATTAGGAATGATCAGCCATGATTATATTGAATGGCGGTGCAGGCTCGAAGGGTTGAATGGCCTACTCCTGCGCCTATTGTCTATTGTCTATCACGGTGCTTAATAGGACAGACTTCGAACAGATCTAGCAGCTCAAGTCTGGGTGCCCATAAGGTGATGTGGTCCATCTATAGGAACAGAATATTACACCACACAATCTCATGGCCTGGTATATCCCCCTCACAACAATTACAATCAATACAGAGGTTCATCATTGGTTCAATGGAGTGTGCAGGATGGCAGGAGCAGCACCAGGCATACCTGAAAATGAGGTGTCAGCCTGGTGATGCCACTAAACAGGACAACTTGTGCACCAAACAGCATAAGCAATAAGAGATAGACAGAGCTAAGTCATCACACAAGCAAAGGATCATATCTAAGCTCTGCAGTCCTTCCACAACTAGTCTAGAAACGTTGGAGACAATTAAAAAACTCACTGGAGGAAGATATTCCACAAATAACCCCTTCCTCCATGATGGAAGAGCCCAGCATTTAGGTGTATAAAATAAGGCTCGTCCATTCGCAACAATCTTCAGTCAGAAGTGCTGAGTGGATGATCCATTTCAGCCTCCTCCAGTGGTCGTCAGTAATTCAGTTACCAGTCATCAACCAATTTGATTCAGTCCACGCGATATCCTGAAATGGTTGGAGATAATGGATACTCCAAAGGGTCCATACTCTGACAACATTCTGGCAATAGTACTGAAAACGTGTGCTCCATAACTTGCCACTCCCTTAGCCAAACTGTTTCAACACAGTTACAACAATGGCTTTCCCCGATGATATGGAAAATTACCCCAAGCATCTCCTGTATATAAAAAGTAGAACAAATCCAATCTGGCCAATCACCACCGCATCAGTCTACTCGAGATCATCAGTAAAGTGGTGGAAGATCTCAGTGCTTTTAAGCAACTCTTTCTCAGCAATACCCTGGTCAATGACGCCCAGGTTGGGCTCCACGAGGGCCACTCAGCTCCTGACCTCATTACCGTGGTTCAAACATGGACAAAAGAGCTGAATTCCAGAGAGTGATAGCCCTTTAAATCAAGGCTGCCTTCGACCAAGTGTGGTATCAAGGGGCCTTAGCAACATTGGAATCAATGGGTATCAGAGGGAAACTCCCTGCTGGTTACATTCACACCTGACACGTCGGAAAGTGGTCATGGTTGATGAAGGTCAGTCAACTCAGCTTCAAGTCTGCAGGAGTCCCTCGAGCAATGGCTGAAAACTTCTTCAGGGCTGCTTCATCAATGACCTTCCCTCCATTTTAAGGTTAGAAGTGCGGATGTTCGCCAATGATTATACAATGTTTTGCAAAAATTGTGGCTCCTCAGACACTGAAGCAGTCCATGTTCAATTGCTACAAGATCTGGACAGTATCCAGGCTGGCAATTGGAAAGTAATATTCAGGCCATACAAATGCCAGACCGTGACCATCACCAATAAAATACAATCTAACCTGCCCCTTGGCATTCAATGGTGTTACTATCAGTGAATCCCCCAGTATCAAATTCCTGGTGGGTAATCATTGCTCAGAAACTCACTGGTCTCGCCACATGAACACAGTAACTACAAGAGCAGGTCCGAAGCTAGGAAGACAGCGGCGAGTAACTCACATCCTGACATCCAAACGTCTGTTCATCATCTACAATGCATAAGTCAGAAGTATGATAGACGACTCCCAATTTGCCTGGATGAGTGCAGCCCCAACAACACTCAAGAAGCTTTATACCATCCAGAACAAAGCAACCAGTCTGACTGTCCCTTCATCCATAATGCTTCTACATGCTGCAATGAAATAATTCACCAAAGATCCTCAGAGACCACCTTCCCAACTCACGACCACGTCTATCGAGAAGGACAAGGTATGGAAACACCATCATCTTTAGGTTCTCCTCCAAACCAGTCGCCATCCTGACTTGGAAATATATCACCACTCCTTCATATTCGCTGGGTCAGAATCCTGGAATCCCCTCCCTAATGGTATTGGAGGTCAACAGCAGCAGATGGACTGCAGCGTTCAACAAGGCAGCTCACCACCACCTTCTCAAGGGTAATTAGGGACGGACAATAAATACTGGCCAAGCTAGTGACACACAGATTCACGAAATAAATAAAATACAAATTAAAAGAGGAAGTTTGCTGAGGTATCACAGGGATCAGTGCTTGGGGCCCAGCTATTCACAATGCCCTTTAAACATTTGGCTGCGGGAATAAGATACAATATACCCCAGCCTGCTGACAGCACTAACGGATGTGGGATTGTGAGTGGGTGAGGAGGATGTAAAAAAGCACCGAGAAGACGAATACAAGTGGAGTGAATGGGTAAATACGTGACAGAGGGAGAACAACGTGGGTAGAGGTGACGGTGTGTCCTTTGGTGGAAACGATAAATTGGCAGTCTACCATTTGAAAGGGATTGGTTGAAACATGTTGATTTACAAAGGGATGTATGGTACTTTTTGTTGTTTCCTTCTGCATAAACATCTGAGCTTCCTGCAGCGCAGTGAGTTCTGCAACCAGAAGTCAACACTAGGAATGACATTGCCACGCTGCCTAGAGTACATAGAACCAGCAAGGGGGAGCTATAACATTGAACAGGATCTGGCTCTCCTTGTACACCAGTCACTGAAAGCAATATTGCAGGAAAGAAAGCAGCTAAGAAGATAAATGGTGTGCTGACCTTCATTTCAGGTGGATTTGAGTCCAGGAGAAAGGGTGTCTACTGTAGCTGTACAGGGACTTGGTAAGATATCATCTCAAACATTGTACAGTATTGTGGGCAGTTTTGATCTCCGTACCTAATAAAGGACAAACCTGACATTGAGAGAGAGCAGTGAAGGATGACCAGACTGATCTCTGGTCTGGCAGGCTTGTTGTGGGAGCAGAGTTTCGGGTGACTGGGCCAGTATTCCATGGGGTTAGTTTCGGGTGACTGGGCCAGTATTCCATGGGGTTTAGGAAAATGCGTGGAGATCTCAGTGAAATATACAAAACTCTGACAGGGTGAGACAGATTGGAAGCAGGGATGATAATTCCCCTGGCTGGGACGTCTAAAACAAGGAGCCACAGTATTGGGTACAGGCAGGTCACTCTGCATTGAAATGAGAATAACTGGCTGCACTCACTGACTGGTGAACCTGGGGAATTTGCTCGCATCTGGAAACCAAGATACTGATTACAAATAAGGATTTAGAGACAGTAAAGGGATGGTGGGAGAGCAGGAGTACGGTGTGGAAATGAAGTCCAACCATCATTACATTGAATTATGTAGCAAACCCGATAGACCATACGTCCGACTGCATCGCCTATTTTATAGCTCCCCAAGGTTACTCACATTAACGGATATGTATATCGTGTGGGTTAAGTGCATTGCGGAGATGTTTTCGATGCGCCAGAATGGGGGAGGCTCAATGTGTTGTATGACCGACTCCTTTCCCGCTGTTTCTGTGCACTCTGTGGGAAAGCTCTGTAAATGTTGTCACAAGCTCTCAGATGTTAGGAAGGAGGTTTCTGCAGGGTCGACAGGACTGTGTTCCCATTCCCTTTTCCGACACTGATGCTGAAGCTGGGTGTTCTGTCCGGTTTCATCCTTTCAGACCTCGGAGTAGTTTGATACAAATGAGTGCTTTGCTTGGCCGTTTCAGAGACCATTGAAATGTTTATCACATGCCTTTAGAGTCAGTTTTAGGCCATCCCAGGAAATCACAGGCGATTCACTTCCTAAAAGTATATTGGAGAAGG
>NC_057717.1:58071466-58082564 GCF_004010195.1 Chiloscyllium plagiosum | reverse complement strand
AGCACCATCTCCACATGGGGACCTGTCAAAAACTACACTGAGCAGGTTATTTCTGTGCTGCTTGACGGCTCTGTCAAAAAGAACTCCCACCAATTTGACTGTCATGATGGGACTGAGGAGGTAGTAATTGGTCAGTTTGTAATTATTCCCGTCTTAGCGGACAGGCCATATCTGAGCAATTTTCCACATTGCCAGGGAGATGTCAGAGTTGGAGCTTGGATGAAAAAGCTTCCCCAGGGACACTGCTTGTTATGTAGCACAAGGCTTCAGTCCTATTGCAAGAATGGGGTCATGGACAATTATCTTTGTCGTTTCTATTGTGTTCAGCTGTTTCTTCATGTCACGTGCAGCAAATAAAATTAGTTGAAGACTGGCATCTGTGATTCTGTGGACACCATGAGGAGGGTGAGATATATCATCGACTCAACACTTCTGGCAGAGGATGGTGCAAATAAAACATCCTTCTCTTTTACACTGATGTGCAGGTCTGTTCCATTATTTTGAATGGGGATGTTTGTGGAGCTCTCTCCTCTAGTCATTTGTTTAATTGTCCATCACCATTTATAACTGAATGTGGCAGGACTGCAGGGCTTCGATCAGATCTGTTGGTCAAGTACGGTAGCTTTAATGAGTTTGCATCAGGTTAAAGTTCATGTGATTCTGACTCTGACATGTTCACCCACACTTGTCACTGAGCCATAGGTGGTATTGATGGTAATGGCAGACTGAGGTGTTATTCTGGCAAATATTACAGGTTGTGGTTGAATGCAGGTCTGCTTCTTCTGATGCTATGGTCTACAGCACTACATGAATACGCAGTTTCGAGCTGCAATATCTGCAATGCAATTCTGCTGCCAATTCTCACTGAGACCCATTCACCCATCAGCCCTGCACTCAGTGACCTAACCTGCTTTCTGATATGGCAATACTTCCATTTTCAAACTCTCATTCTGCTGAGGGTCTGTCTCCCCGGGTCTTGCTTCCAATCTGGCCCATTCCGCAAAAGCATTTAACTGATCTTAAATTCGGATGTTTAATTCACCTGAATCTTTTTCGTTGAGAAATACCATCTTGTGTGTTTAAAGTGAATGTATTTCCTCTGTTTTTCTCCCTGACCATGACTAAAAGCTCTGTAGTGTCAGTGATGCCAGCCTTATGTAGTTTCAGGGCCAATGAATTCTCTGGATTCCCAATCATCTTCTCCACATTGTATGTTTTCTTTTTTGGTTTGATGCCTTATCACTCATGGTTGCCTTGTCTTCCCATGAGTATGTTTCATCTTCTTGGGGTTGCATTTCTAGTATTATCTTCCGAATTATCTCCTGAAACTCCTCCCATTGCTGCTCCATGGTCTTTCCTGCTCAGCTCCCCTTCAAATTAACTCTGGCCAGCTATGCCCGCATGACTGTGTAGTTACATTGCTTAATTATAACCACATTACATCTTGAAGACAGCATTACTTCTAAACTGAGAGAAGGAGTTTTGAGAGATGGGACATGAAGAATAATTGGTAGATGTCTTAAATAGATACAAAGGGAGAACGAGAGAGCGGATACAGAGATGGAGATGTGGAAAATGTGAAAACTTGATTATCGAAAAAAGTCGATGTACTTCACTCAATGTTTTGGCAATTCCTGTGTGCTGTAGTCCTTTGTACAGTGCACGTACAACAGAGCAATATGTTCAAATGTTGGGTCTGATGCCATAACCTTTCTCTCAAATAATATGCCAGACATTAGTTTTGGAAAGAACCCAGCAGGCCAATATATTTAATTGCTGTTAGAAAGGGGATTAAATGAAACAAGTTGGGACACGAGAGGCAAAACATTATAACACACATTCCAATAAGAATGAGAGATTAGAGTTGGGAATCCCAGAAAAGGGGAACGTTGAAAGAAAGGGAAGGTACCACTTCAGATGAGGATCAAATAATATTTTAATGCTTTAAAAATGTTACACATCATGTACATCATTTTCCGTTAACTGTGTCTCCGTTGTTCATTCAGAATGTGTTGTACACATATGAACAATCTTCCTTATCTGAATACACACTGATTAAACAGCGTATATAAAATCATTTTTCCTCAGTTTCAAACTCTCCTGCTGTCATGCTACCAGGAGACATGAACGCCAACTGGCCACCAAAAGACATGACCCACTATCAGTAGTTTCCATACATACAGATAAAGGAGGACAACACGTTCACTGTGACAATACACACTTCCTTGGACAAAGCCACGCACAAGTTCTTAGAGGCATGATATTATAACCAGAAGTCCATCAATAAACACATCAGTTTAGATCCTACCTACCTTCCCTTGGGAAAAAATACCGGAAATGTCATCACACACCTTAAGAAACCAAGGCCTATAAATAGAAAGACAGGACATACCACCAGTGCGTCACCAGAGACTCTCACTGATGATGTTACCTAGTCATGGTGAGGAAACATCGGAAAACAAACCTTCGAGCTCAGCGAGCTAAATTGCATACTTATAAATGGTTATTTTTCTCTTAATAGTCGAATTTGGGACATCTCTGTCACTCTTGTTTTAACAGAGTACGAGGAGAGGTGAGCTTTTCTGGGTGTGTGGTTTTAATTAACAGAGGGGTTTGACATTGACATCATAACGGTTTGAGGGCTTGTCGTATGGGATTTGAACAGATTTGGGGTACTAAAGTTCCCAGGAGAGTCCATCACTTGGCAGTTAGTGACCTAGATCCTCAAGTAAAACAGGTGACAAAATTCATTTAATTTTGTTTCCTTGTGGTTGGTTAAATTAGAAGAAATGGCTTTTCACATTACTAAAGAGGTTCTGAGGTTTGAAGATGATTCTCAAGTTTGCCAAGAAAGTGTAGAAAGACAAAGGGAGGGCATAATTTTAGAATTAACATGTAGATTAGGATTGGGTTTCACCAGGGACAAAAGGAAAGCTGTCACCATAATGGAGTTGGTCAAGCACTTTGGTGTATCAGAGAAGCAGGAAACTGCAGTCGAGTTAGAAAAAACTTAAATTGCAAATGTGGCAACTCGGGTTAGAAGGGAGAGACAGAAAGAGAGAGAAGACAGAGAAAGAGAAAGACAGGAAAAGGAAGAGAAAGAGAATTTGAAATTCAGACGTTTGGAATTAGATAAGAAAATTAAATTAGCAGGATGAAGATGAAGAGAGAAGGTAGGGATGTATAAAACTATGTTAATACATTGCCATATTTCTGTGAGAAAAATGCCAAACCTTTTTTAATTTCATTTGCAAAACTGGCTCGGCAGATGTCCAGTGAACTTGTAGGTGATGCTAGTTCAGACTAAGATGGTTGGCACAGTTTGAGAGGTATATGTAGTGCTGTCACATGAGGGAGCAAGAGATTATGCAGATGTCTGACAGGCTATTTTGAGTGCTTATGAATTGGTACTAGAAGAATATAGACAGCGGTTCAGAAATATAGAGACGGAACCAGGTCAGACATATATTGAGTTTGAAAAATTAACCACAGTCATTTTGATAAATGGGTGCAGGCCTTAAAAATGTACAAGACCTGTGAGGCCCGAACGGAGATTATGCTGCTGGACGTTTAAAGACTCACTTCCAGAGATGGTAAGAATTCATGTGAATGAACAGGAAGTTCAAGGAGTGAGAATTGCGGCAGAAATGGCAGGTAAATATGCATGAGTGCATGAGATGAAATTTAGCTTCTGGCAGGATTTTCATCCTGTGAGGGATAGAAATTGGGAGAACGGGAGATCCTACACTACAAAACATTGAGAAAAGCACACTGTCAATAGTTTACCACCGGTGGAAAAAAAGCCCAAAGGGCATGAAAGGAAGTGAAAGGCCTCAGCTGTTCACACTATAAATAGTGGAACACATAAAGATTACAGTGCCGATGGTTTAAGAAGGGGACTGGGAAAAGCTGTTTTCACTGCAGTAAGCTGGGACACACTGGGTTGGGGGTTTTAGAAGGGCACTGGGAAAAGCTGTTTTCACTGCAGTGAGCTGGGACACACTGTGCGGGGGGTTTTAGAAGGGCACTGGGAAAAGGTGGTTTCACTGCAGTACGCTGGGACACACTGTGCTGGGGGTTGAAGGAAGGCACTTTGGGAAAGGATGTGGTAAAAGAGTTTAAGCCAGTGGCATTTGTGAACCTGGAAAAGGAGACCCCAAGTAGAGCCAAGGAACTGCAGGAGAGTGCACAGCCAAGGCAGGAGAGTGGGTCACCGGGAGGGCGATACGAAAATTTATGTGGGAGTGATACTGATACGTCGGAGGGGAAGGTGGAGTGGATAGGTGGGAAGGAAGATGGACAGTTAGAACAGTTAAAGAGGGCAGAGCTAAGTTGAACGGTTGAATCTGGGATGAGGTTGGGGAGAGGCAATTTGGAAATCGGTGAAGTCAACGTTGATGCTGTATCGTTTGAGGGGTCCAGTACTTCACCCTCCTCTCCAACCTATCACCATCAGACCCCACCTGCATAAAACTTCGCCTTCCAGGCTACCTTCCACCCAGCTCCACCCCCACCCTCCTATTTAATTCTCACCCCCTTTCCCCCTCCCTTACCTCCCACTTTCCTGATGAAGGAAGTATGCCTGAAACGTCAACTCTCCTGCCCCTCGGATGCTGCCAGTCTGCAGTGCTTTTCCAGAACCACACTTTTCAACTCTGATCTCCAGCATCTGCAGTCCTCACTGTCCCTTGGCCTCTAATAGTAAGAGAAGAAGTATTTTCATTCTTTCTGACATGTTACTCAACAGCGTGATAATTTGTGAATTGGGGACAGAAATTAAACATTCCCTTATGTAACATTAGGTTGGAATTCCAAATCAAGGTTGGGGAAGCAACAGTGAGATTGAGTGACAGATTGTCAGTTCCAGGAATACAGTTTGTTCTTGGGAATGATTTAGCAGGATCCAAGGTGGGAGAGGCACACCTTGTGGTGAAGAAGCCAAAGTAAGACCAGGGAACTGGGGAATTAAAAGAAAAACACCCAGGCATTTTTCCAGACTATTTAGTAACAAGATCCCACTGTCATAAGTTACAACAGGAAGGAAAACCTAAAGAAAAAGCCAAAGGAATTGATGCACGGAAGACTCAGGCTAAAGCATTTCTAGTGGCTGGAATGCACAAGGACATGGTTAATTTTTGTTGTACATGTCACACATGCCAAATGGTTGGTAGGTTACAGGCAGTATTAAAACCAGCAGCTTTGTTGTCAATTCGAAGACACTATCATGTGTGTTATGATTAATTGTGTAGCTCCCCTTTCTAAAATAGAAGTGGAAACCAATATCTGGTGATCCTAATGGATGTGTCTACCCGATTTCCAGGGATAATTTTTTTATGGGGTGTTAAGGCAAAAAGGGAGGTAGAGAAGTTGGTAGCTTTCTTTACTCACTGTGGGTTACGCAGTGTGATTAAGTCAGACCAAGGGTCTCATTTCACCGCTCAGCTGTTTAAGGACGTCATGGATAGCTTCGGCATACAGCAGTTTAAATCAAGTGCATCCCATACCAAATCCCAGGGAGTCTTGGAAAGTTGGCATCAGATGCTGAAGGAAATATTAACAGCATGGTGTTAGAATTACCCGAATGATTGGAATAAAGGCGTCTCATTAGATTGTTTGCCATTACAGATGCCCCAAATAAATCTACTCACTTCCCTTCCTTTGAGTTAACATTCATACATGAAGTGAGAGATCCTTTGAAATTAATTAAATATAAATTGACAGAACCGAAGTCGAAGAGCTCACACTTGGATTATATATTTGAGGTGAGGGAGAAATTAGATGGAGTAGGTGAGTTAGCTAAACAGCACCTGAAGAGGGCAGCGTATAGAGTGATGCAGGTGTCTGATGAAAACCCTGAAACTTTGACGATTTCCCGTGGGAATGAAGTATTAGCATTGCCACTTGTGGTAGGAAATCTCTTCAAAGCCAGGTTAAGTGTCCCCTTTCAAATTAAAAAAAAATGTTGAGTCAGTTAAACTATCTGATAAAGATACCGGATATGATAAAAAAAAGTTAGAGTATGTCATATGAATGAATAATGCTCCAGCCACATTTAAGACTCAGGAACAGAGCTGTGGCCAGATGAACAAATTGTGCAGTTGATCTGTATGATGTAGTCATCTTTAGCAAGTGATTGAAAGCTCAGAAGTTACAGTTGGCAGAGCATGTTGAACGATTACAAGAAGCAAACTTGGTAACAAACTTAAAGAAAACAGAATTCACGAAGGGAGAGGTAACGTTCTTGGGACATTACATTGGACATGGGAGGTTGACCCCATGGAACACAAGGAATTTCCACAACCATCCTCAAAGAAAGAAGTGGTTCGGTTTTTGGAACTGTGGACTCTATCGGACATTTGCTTCAAACTTCAGCAGCATATTGACACCCCTGAATGATTTACTAACGAGAACACAGAATTGTGGTAGGCAGCACAATGCAACGAGGCATTGAGAATTTTAAAGCAAGATTAATCACCGCACCCGTTTTAACAGCACCAAATATTTTGAAACCCTTTGAAAATTGTGTTTGATGCGATGGATATGGGGGCGGAAATGTACTGATACAGAAAGATGATGATGGAATTGAATGGCCAATTGGCTACTTGTTGAAAAACTCAATATCCACCAGAAAAAATGCAAAATCTCCATTATTGAACAAGGAAGAATGGGTTTCATACAAGTTTAAGTTTCGTACTGGCCTGACAATATTTTAATGTTTATATGGCAAACAAATTGTCGGAGATGGATGTGGACAACAACAATCCTCTCTCATTTTTTGGATTATTTTAAGACCAGAATATGAGACTATTTCGTAGGGGTCTTATGTTACAGACTGTAAACTTACAACATGTACATTCTGTGGGCCGTATAAATGTGATAGCAGATGTGTTATCACAGATTTAAAGGAAAATGTGTAGATAAAATTTGCCTTATTCCAGTGTTATATATGTGTGCAGAATTAACATGAATGGTATCATTGAGATTAATACTTTTGTATTTCAAAAAATGGGATTAAGCATTAAAGGAAAAGAAATGAAACCATCTTTTCATTCTGATCGTTCATTTTATTTCTGAAGAAGAAAGGTGTTATGAAGCCGAAAGCATGTCTGGTCACTTTAAGACAGAACGGGTTTTGCTGAATAGAAAGTACAGCCACAGATGCCAGCTAAAGGTCAGACTGTTCCAAATGTCATCATTAACTGGGAAATGGATACCTGAGTTTTGGTTGCTGTTTTGACAACAATTCAAATACAACCAAAGAGTTTAAATAACGCTTAGCATACCAGAAGCCAACGGAAATCGATATTATTGTTTTGACAACTGGAAAGTATGAGATTTATTGTAACATGGCAAGTATATAAACACAGGATTTTGAACACTACAGGGAGAGCCACTGCCATCCAACGGCAGAGTAGCTGCTGTAGGGCAGGAGTGCTAACTGGTCATCTCAAACACTCTCTATTAAAGATACATGTTCATGTCAAAACATGACCCAAGCACATCAACAGCTGGAAGAGTGAACACAGCGGGGAAGATAGATATTGTGTGGTCTTGAGATTGTAATGTTTAATATGTGGGTTGTTGGAACAGCATAATTTTATAGAGTTGGAGTCAGATAGTAAGCAATTAACAAAAGAGGGGCTAGTATTTGGGAAGAGTTGTTGTTTAGTGTTCACTATTAAAATTAAGAAATAATCTTGTTAATTTTTCTTAATAATGGAAGATCTGTGTCACTCATATTTTAACAGATTACGAGGTGAGGCGAGCTTTTCTGGGCGTTTAGTTTTGATTAACAGAGGGGTTAGAGTCCACCTTATCCATCCATGCTAACCCCATTTCCCTGCAGTTGCCCCATATCCTTCCAGCCCTTTCCTGTCCACATATTTATCCAAATGCTTTTGAAATGTTTTTAACGTAACCCCCTTAACCACATCTGCTAGCAGCTCATCCACGTACCAACCCTCTGTGTAAAGAAGTGTCCCCTCAGGTTCCCTTTTATTCCTTCCCCTCTAAACTGAAACTGGTCCCCTCTCGTCCTAGATTTTTTAATCCGTGGAAAAAGACTGAGAGCATTCACCCTATCTACACCCCTCATGATCTTATACAGTTCTATAAGGTCCCCCCTCAGCTTCCTACACTGTAAGGAAAAGGTCTTAGCATGTCCAACCTCTCCCTATATCTCAGACCATTGAGTCCTGGCAACGTCCTTGTAAATTTCTTCTGCACTCTTTCTAATTTGATAACATCCTCCCTATAACAAAGGTGACAAAACTGAACACAATACTCCAAGTGCGGCCTTATCAAAGTCCTGTGTAATTCCAACAAGAATTCCCAACTTCTATACTCAATGTCCTGCCTGATGAAGGCCAGTGTGCCAAATGCCTTTTGCACTGCCCTGTCTACCTGTGACTCCAGTCTCAGGGAACCGTGCACCTGAACACAAAGGTCTTTCTGACCACGACACCCCTTAAGGCCAGCCCATTCAACATGAAACTCCTACCTTGATTTGAGCTTCCAAAACGCAAGACCTTACACACCTACACTACATTCCATTTGCCATTTCTCGGCACACTTCCCCACCTGATTAAGGCCCTGCTGCAATTTCTGATAAACTTCCTCACTGATCACGATACCACTTATTTTAGTGTCATCTGCAAACTTACCCATCATGCCTTGTACATTATCAACCAAATCAAAGATAACAAACAGCTATGGACCCAGCCTCCAGTCTGACAAGCATCCTTCCACTCAACCCACTGCTTTCTATCATCAAGCCAACTGTGTATCCAATTGGCCAGTTCCCCCAGCATTCCACGCGATATAACTTTCCAGAGCAGCCTGCCATGTGGGACGTTATCAAAGACCTTACTGAAATCCATAGAGACTACGTCTACCGCTCTGCCCTCATCAAATTTCCTGGTCATTTCATCAAAGAACGCTAAAAAAATTAGGAAGCATGGTCTCCCACTCAAAAGTCTATGCTGACTGCTCCGAATCAAACACTGTGCACTCAATGGTATGCTGTCCTTAGTTGTAAGATGATTCGAGTACATAAGTCAAGCCATCTTCCTGCTGTTGTAGAGCCTTGCTAAGAGAGTATTTGGGGCACTCTGTACAGATTTCATCTTCTTTATAAGTATTTATCTCCTTACCACAGACACGGGTGATGGTAACATGAGGGTGGAGTAAAGAAGCTGAGTGTTTAAACTGTAGAGCTGTGAGAGATGTAGAAATGGTGATGCTGAAACTCGAGGAGTGGCAGCGATCACTTATTTCCAAAACAGACATTGACAGGGAGAGAAATTCCATACTTTACCCAGGATTGATTGGTTTGATTTATTGCCATGTGTACCTCAGTACAGGGAAACACTTTATTTATGAGAAGTAGAGGCAGATCATAGTAAGCATGGCCAGACAGATTATTGGATAGAAATAGACTTGGACAGAGTAAGGCATACAGGTTACACTGAACAGGACATGCACTAGACAAGATCAGCATGAGCAAGATCAGCATTATTTGAACTTAGAGAGTCCATTCATCAGTCTAACGTGACTTTCCTAATCGTTCATATGCCTAAATTAACTATCCCCATGTTATTGTGTAGTCGGCGAGTGAACCTTGTACTGAACGTCAGGTTGCTCACAATCCCCAACAGCAGCCACAATACCTTCCATCTGAAACAGGTAGCCATTCCCACCAGCTTCTGCCCGACATAGAGGACACCAGGCTGTCTTCTCGGAGATGAAAGATGCCTTCTTGAGAGTTCACACAAGACATATGGCTTCCCTCCTCACCACTAGAAAACCACGTTAAAGTCCCGTGTACGTATCATAAGCAACAGAGCCAGGAGGAACAACGTGGAGCAGTCTGTCTGTGCAGCCTCTGCTCCACTTGTTCATCATGTTACAGCATCTATTAGGAGACAGTGAGGACTGCCGATGCGGGAGATCAGAGTAGAGAGTCGATTACTGGAAAAGCACAGCAGGTCAGACAGCATCAGAGAAGCAGGAGAATCGACGTTTCGGACATAAGGCGTTCATCAGGATTCAGCATCAATTACCTCATTCTGCCCCTGTGTAAGTGCATTGAGGTGGGAATGGCCTCCTACTGTTCCTGTGTAAGTGACTCAAGGGACTGATTGGCTTCTTCCTCGTCCGATTGGACAAGCCCAGGGGCCTGGCTGGGTTACCCCTGGTTCCTGTTTGACTGTTCGATGTGCTGACAAGTGTGATGATGCTGTAGCTTTAAGAAGTTTTTTTTGTCCTGGTTTCTTTTAAGAGAAAGATTGAACGATTGTTACCAAGCTGGCTAGTTATGATCACTTGTGTAAACAGCGAGGGAGGCCTTGGGTTTATTTTAATGCAGCCTGGATGGGTGTGGCCAGCTCTCACAGATTAGGATCACTGGGTTTTGGTTTCTCAGTAACATAAAAAACTATAGAGATCTGCACAGAGTTGGAAACTTCAGGGAATATCTCCTGGCTGCTACTCTCTCTGAATTTTCTCTTGATGCTGTTTTCAATTCCTGAATTTTCCTTTTTGCCAAGGGCTGTGTTTATGGGAGTTTCCTATGTTGGAACAGTTCATTAGTAATAGCTCCTAGTTCTATTATTCTGTTAAGTTGTCCAATAGAATTATGTTATTCTAAATTCCGGTTTCTTTGGTTTTATTTCATCCTTCGTGTTTAAGCAGATGGTGCTTTGCTTCACACCGAGTAGTTTGACCAGTCACATTGCATCTGGAACAGACACTTTACATTTCCTTTAAAATAAGAAAAGATTACAGTCTAGGCTACTGACTTCAAATATTTTCGAGGGGCACTGATGTGCTCCATCCCACTAGACTCCTTCTGTTCCTGAGTAATAGGCTGGAGGCACTGAATGGGCTGTTCCTGTTCTTCTCCAATACTGTCAATGGGATGAATGATTTCCTCATATTCCTGTGAAACCAGCGTGAGGTAATGCATGATCTCTTATTTTACTGTGGCAATGTGCAGTGTCAGGCAATGCTGTTACATGAATGTTATGGACCCTTTAACAACACAAGTCTCAATGGAGTCTGAGTCTTGCTGCACATGGACACAGACCAGTTCAGGAGC
>NC_057717.1:58066702-58070966 GCF_004010195.1 Chiloscyllium plagiosum | reverse complement strand
CCCTGTACCAACGGGACAGCCTTTATCTGAAAGGCCATCATTCATTTCTCCGTGGAGACCCGAGGACAATGTGAATTGCTGCCCGCTTCTGAATGAAGAGGCCGGGGCTGCTGCCAGGAGAGTGGGTATTCACCAACATTATGTACTGCACCTGGACAAACTGTAACGTTAATGGGGTGAGAGACGAAGGGTCCAATAAAAGGAATGGGAAATAAAGATCTTCTGAAATGGTTAGATTTACCACATTCTCAATCCACCTCACAGAACTAGCCCAGAGGAGATATCTGTTCACCGTGGAACACTGTGCAGACCGGACCAGTGTACTGCTCAGTCTAACCCAACAATCTGTCCAGAGTGGAACACTGCACAGATCATGTCACAGCACTTATCTTTAAACCATCTGTCGAGTATGGGAAACTGAGATAGAGACAAAAAAATACTGTAGATGCTGGAATCCAATGTAGACAGGCAGGCGGCTGGAGGAACTCAGCAAGCCAGGCAGCAACAGGAGGTTGAGAAGTCGACCGTTTCAGGAGTAACCCTTCTGCACGAATCCTGAAGAAGCTTTACACAGGAAATGTCAAATTCCACACCCCCTGATGCTGCCTGGTTTGCTGTGTTCCTCCAGCCTCCTGCCTGTTCAGTGTGGGAAGCAGTGTGCACCATGTCCATGCATTGATCGATAAACCCGGATTAGATTTCTGTCCAGCACTGGGAGCTGTACAGTGATGACCAATTTGTAACCTGGAGCAGTTACCCGCCCATCAGTTAGGAATGTATACCCAATCCCAGTGCATTGATCCGTAAACCAGGAGCAGTTACCCTCCCAGCATGTAGGACTGTGTACCCCATCCCAGTGCATTGATTTGAAACCCAGGAGCAGTACCCTCCCATCATGTGGAACTGTGTACATCAACCCAGTGCATTGATCTGAAAAACAGGAGGAATTCCCCTCCCAGCATGTAGCACTGTGTATCGCACCCCAGTGCATTGATCTGTAAACCAGGAGCAGTTACCCTCCCAGCATGTAGGACTGTGTACCGCACCCCAGTGTATTGATCTGTAAACCAGGAGCTGTTAACCTCCCAGCATGTAGGACTGCATACACCAACCCAGTGCATTGATCTGTTAAATAGGAGCAGTTCCCCTTCCAGCATGTAGAACTGTGTACACAATCCCAGTGCATTGATTTGTAACCCAGGAACAGTTACAACCCCAGCATGTAGGACTGTGTACCCCACCCCAGTGATTTGCTCTCTAACCAGGAGCAGTTACCCTCCCAGCATGTAGGACTGTGTACCCCACCCCAGTGCACTCATCTGTAAACCAGGAGCTTTTAACCTCCCAGCATGTTAAGAGCGTGTACAATTCCCCAGTGGATTGATCTGTAACCCAAGAGCATTTTCCCTGCCAGCATGTAGGACTATGTATACCATGCCAGTGCATTGTTTAGTTACACTGTGTTAGATCCCTGCCCAGTGTGGTGAGACTCGCAGCCCATCCTGGAAGTGACAGGATGTGCAGCTCCCATCCATTTCCAGCTCCATCCCTCCATTATGCCCTGAGAAGGGGGTGCTGTGGGGGTGAACTTCACTTCCAGAGAGAGACAGAGATGGAGGGGGAATCAGTTTAAACAATAACAAATGGGAGAGGTATGCGAACGAGACAGAGTCAGGGAGAATGAGAGACAGTGTTATGGAAGGATGTGTCCCCAGGTTTCAGAATGCTGAAATGAAAACATTTCAACAGCATCCTGTAACATAAGCCAGTGTTTCCAGGAATGGTAGGTGAACAGGATATTGTTGGGAGTTCAGATGATGCAGAGTTTTGGATGAGTATTTGTTCTGCAGCTTTGTATCTGGGTGTAGGGTCAGCAGAGTCTTTGAATCATTGGGCTAAATCTAACAATAATTTGTCTCAGTACCATTTTCATTGACTGTGATAGAGGGATCATCTACACGACGCCGAGCTAGTTTCCTGGTGCTATCTTATTGAACTCACTTCAATAGCTACCCACCCCATGGTGTCCCTCTCATTCAATACCAGCCCGATTCTCCCACCCATCATGGCTGGATGTACTCACCATCGCCCGGATGCCCCTGGATATTCCATGATCCCTGACACAGGCGCCATCCGAAAAAGGCAACTGGGAACACGGTTGAGCTTTCTCTGTTAGGAGCTGCCCTGCGCAGTTTACCCCGAGCATGGCAGATAAAGGGCAATTACACCACAGTTTGTCGACAGTGGCTCTGAGGGCCTGGTTATTGGGCAAGTACAGAGGGAGACCATTTTCGTCCCAGAGGAGGGCACACAACCAGACCCACCGAGCATGCTCTGAGCTCGCCACCTAGCTTAGTGCAGTATCTGCGGTCTGACAAAATGCCCACCAATACAGGACATTCATCAATAACCATTCCCACTCTGTCAGGGTAAGGTTCACCATATTCTCTCTACTCCCTCACACTCACTCTTTATCTGTTCTCACCGACCCCCGAACAAGGCTTATGCTCCACCACTCCCACTGCAGCATGCAGCACCTTCTCACTTTCTCTCTCTCTCTCTGTCTCTGTCTCTATCTCTGTCTCTCTGTCTCTGTCTCTCCCTCTCTCTCTCTGTCACCCCGTCCACTTTACCCCCCATATTAATTACACTGCATGGATACAACGCTGTCGACAGATTCCCTCACCATTTGCCATTAAGCCCACCTACACCAGCACTAACAGTAGGGCTACCCACTCCCACCCTCACTCTCTCCTTCCCTTTCTCCCATTTCAGGAGAAAGAGCCTGGAATAGGACAGAAAGGCAAAGCCGGGTGGTGGAGTGCCGGATATCCATTCCCTCATCCCCCCTCCCCGCGCCACGAGCTAGAGAGCACAGGGACACCTCAACATCCACATCCCACCGACCGAGTAAGGAGCAATGTTCAGTGAAGGGCAATTCACATTTTAAATCCACGGGCATCTCCTTTTGCTCGACACAACTTAGAAGCCGTGGCCCTGATGCCATCTCCCTTTTGTGTCGAGCTGGTACAAATGGGATCCCCACGGTCTCGGTGGGCAGGATGGTGGGCTCACAACACATCGTCACCACCACTTCCCTGGAAGGGAGCACGGAGACCCCCTCCTACACCTCCCCCTGTAAACAGCTTGGATACTGAAACTAATCTGTGATAGTTACTGCTCTCCCCACTTGCCCTGATACCTTCAATAAACTGTGGTCATTGTCTTTCATTGTCTTTCCTCCCAAAGTGTATCACCTCACACAGCTCTGCATTGATCCCCAGCTGCGATACACCTGAACACTACACCAACGTGTCACTGTCCTGTTAGAGTTCCACACTGTCCTCCATAGACTTCAGAGTTCTTCCAGGTTTTGTGCCATCTACAAACACTGAGATTGGTATAGCGTCACAGTCCCCCTGAAACAACTGAAATCCTGCCCCACACTCACGAGTGTGAGCAAGTGAAATACTGTTATATTCCCATGGACAGAGTTGAATAATGACATGCTGTCAATGGAGCAACAAAACTCCTGACACACACCAGACGGAGCAAATGAAATAGTGACAAACCACAGAGCAAAAGAAACCCGGATAGGATCCACTTATCTATATTCATCAGGGTATAATGTGATGAAGTTGGAAGTGTGTACTGTACCTTTAAGAGAGAGGGAATGCTGTTCTGAACTGAGAGCTGACAAGCACCTGTGATATGAGAGGATGGCAGACCCAGAAACAGTATATTGCTATAGAGCTGGAGTCGCGTAATAAGCCGTTAAGAGAAAGGGGGTCCCAGAGTTGTGCAGAGATAATGTAAAATGTTCATTTTAAGAGTGAAAAAATAAATTGATATTTTTATTTGAACAGTGGAATTTGGGAGTTCTCTGTCCCTCATATTTTAACAGTTTACGAGGCGAATTGAGCATTTCTTTATGTTTCATTTAAGTTACCAGATGAGCTTCAGGCAGTGCCCGAACCATTCCCGTGTGTGTATCTGTGTGTCCCTGTGTGGGGCAGGTCTGGCAGTCTCTGTGGTGCTTAAAGTAATGCAATGCCACCTTCTGCTGGCCTCCACACGCCACTGCACAGGTATTGGCAGAGGGTGAAAACCAACAGGGATTCATTCAGAGAGGGGGAGGGAGAGGGCAGCTGCCCACAGCACCATCCAAACTGATGTCTTATCCATGTACTGATCTAAATGTCCTTTAAACATTGTAACTGTCCATGCTTTCACCACTTCCTCTGGAAGTTCATTCCACACACAA
>NC_057717.1:58047473-58063597 GCF_004010195.1 Chiloscyllium plagiosum | reverse complement strand
GTGTGTGTGAGTGTGTGTGTGTGTGAGAGTGTGTGTGTGTGGGTGTGTGTGTGCGTGTGTGTGTGGGTGTGTGTGTGTGAGTGTGTGTGTGTGTATGCATGTGTTTGTGTGAGAGTACAAAGAAGAAAGAAAATTTACAGCCCAGCAACAGGCCGTTCAGTCCTCCAAGCCTGAGCCGATCAAACTCTACTGTCGAAAACTGTCGGTCAATTCCTAAGCATTTGTATCCCTCTGCTCCCCATCTACTCATGCATTTATCCAGATGCATCTTAAATAAATCTAACATGCCTGCCTCTACCACCTATGATGGCAACGCGTTCCAATTGCCTAAACCTCCGTGTGAAGTACTTGCCGTGTGTACCTCCCATAAACTTTCCACCCCTCACCTCGAAACCGTGACCTCTCGTTATTGAATGCTTCACCCTGAGAAAAAAGCTTGTCTCTATCCTCCCTGTCTATACCCTTCATGATTTTGTAAACCTCAATCAGGTCCCCCCTCAATCTCCTTTTTTCTAACCTACTCAACCTTTCTTCATAGCGAGCACCTTCCATATCAGGCAACATCCTCGTAAACCTTCTTTGCATGCTCTCCAAAGCGTCCACATTATTTTGGCAATGTGGCGACCAGAACTGTACACAGTATTTTAAATACGGCCGAACCAAGGACTTGTACAATGTTAACATGACTTGCCACTTCTTATACTCAATACCCTGCCAAATGAAGGCAAGCATATCTTCTCGAACACTCTATCCACCTGTGCAGCAACCTTCAGGGTACAATGGACCGAAACTCCCAGATCTCTCTGCACATCAACTTTTCCCAAGGCTCTTCCGTTCGTTGTAGAATTCTCTCTCGAATCAGTCTTGTCTACATGCATCTCCTCACATTTGGTTGGATTAAAAACCATCTGTCAAGTTTCCGCCCAACTCTCCAGTATATCCTCCTGTATTCTCAGACAGTCCCTTGTGCTTTCTGCTCCTCCACCCATCTTCGTGTCTTTTGCAAACTTGCTAATCATACCAACAGTGCCCTCTTCCAGATGATTTATATATATTACAAACAACAGTGGCCCCAACACTGACCCCTGTGGAACACCACGACTCACCTTTCTCCATTTCGAGAACCTCCCTTCAACTACTACTCTCTGTCTCCTGTTTCTCATACAGTTCTTTATCCACCTAGCTAGAACAACCTGCACATCATATGACTTCAATTTCGCCATTAGTCTACCATGGGGAACGTTTGTGTGTGCACGTGCCACTGTTTTTAGAAAGGGAAATATCCATTCTTTATTTGCAATATCCAAACCGCTTGCCATTCATCTTTCTATCATAGTTTGAGTAACATTGCTCTGGATCATAAAGGTGCTATTTCAGCTTATTAAAGAAACTAGCCTGACTTGTTCCTGAAACTGACCCTGACCCAGTCTGAGACTAACATCATCGGCTATCTCACCAACCTGATTATATTTAACATCTGTTGTGAGCAGTGGAGGAGTGGGTCTAGAAAGTGAAACAGCGACCCAAAAAGCAAGGTAATTATAGAACGGTGAGCCTAATGTCAGTGGAGGATGAATTGTTGGAGGGGATTCTCAGGGACAGGATTTACAAACATTTGGGAAGGCAAGGGCTGATCGGAGTTGTCAACGTGGTTTTCTGCGTGAGAAATCTTGTCTCATTAATTTGATTGAGTTTTATGAAGAGGTGACAAAGAACACTGGCGAAAGCAGTTTGGTAGACATTATCTACATGGACCTCAGTAAGGTGTTCACAAGATTCCGATTGGTAGATAGATTAGTAAGTTTCGTTCAGAAGGGATACAGAGGAAGCTAGTCACAATTGGCTTGAAGGAAGAGAGGTATTTTTTTCAGACTGGAGGCTTGTGAGCAGCAGTGTACTGTAAGAATCAGTTCTGAGTTCATTGCATTTCATCATTTATTTCAAGGATTAGGATGTGAATATCGGGGCCATAGTTAGTAAGTTTACAGATGCAATGTGACTGGTCAATCTACTCACTGTGAAGCAAAACACCATTTATTTAAACACGACAGATAAAATTGAACTAAAGAAAGAAGAATTTAGAATAAGGTAATTCTATTGGACAAGTTAACAGAATAATGGATCTAGGAGCTATTACTAATGAACTGTTCCAACATAGGAAAATCCCATAAACACAGTCCCTGGCAGAAAGGAAAATTGAGACACAGAATATCACAAAAAATTCTCCAATCCAGGAATTAAAAACTGCATATAGGGAGAGTAGCAGCCAGGAGACATTCACTGAAGCTTCCAACTATTTTGAGACCCCAATAGTTTCTGATATTACTGAGGAACCAAAACCCAGAGATCCTAAGCTGTGAAAGCTGGCCACACCCATTTAGGCTGCATTAAAATTAACCTAAGGCCTCCTTAACTGTTTACTCAAGTGGCCTTAACTAACCAGCTTGGAAACGATCATTCAATCTCTCTCTGAAAAGAAACAAGGACAAAAATGACCTCTTTAACTGCAGCATCATCACACTTGTCATTACATCGAGCTGTCAAACAGGAACCAGGGGTAACCCAGTCAGGCCGTTGGTCCTGTCCATTCGGACGAGGAAGATGCCATTCAGTCCCATGAGTCACTTACACAGGAATAGGATGAGGCCATTCAGTCCCTTGAGTCTCTTACAGAGGAACAGGAGGAGGCTATTTAGTCCGTTAAGTCACTTCCACAGCAACGGGATGAGGCCATTCAGCCCCTTCATTCTCTTACACAGGAATAGGAATAGGCCATTCAGCCCCTTGGGTCTCTTACACAGGAACAGGAGGAGGCAATTCAACCCCTTCAGTCACTTACGCAGGAATAGGAGGAGGCCATTCCCTCCTCAAATCACTTGCAAAGGGGCAAAATGAGGTAATTGATGCTGATTCCTGATGAATGGCTTCTGCCCAAAACGTCGATTCTCCTGCTCCTCGGATGCTGGCTGACCTCCTGTGCTTTTCCAGCAATCCACTCTCTACTCTGATCTCCAGCATTAGCAGTCCTCACTGTTTCCTAATTGATGCTCTAACATAATGAACAAGTGGAGCAGAGGCTGTACAGACAGACTGCGCCACATTGTTCCTCCTGGCTCCGTTGCTCATGATACACACGTGGGACTTTAACCTGGTTTTCTAGCGGTGAGGAGGGAAGCCGTATGTCTTGAATGAAGTCTCAAGAAGGCATCTTCCTTTTCCAAGCAGACAGCCTGGTATTCTCTCTGGAGGGCGGAAATGGATGGGAATGACTACTTATTTCAGATGCAAGGTATTGTGGCTGCTCGTGGGGATTGTGAACAATATGACGCTCAGTACTGGTTCACATGCTGACTGCACAATAACGTGGGGAGAGTTAATTAAGGCGTATAAACTATTTGGAAAGCCATGTTGGACTGCTAAATGGACTCTATATGTTCAAATAATGCTGATCTTGTTCATGCTAATCTAGTCTACTGCACATCCTGTGCAGTGTAACTTGCATGCCTTACTCTGTCCAAGTCTATTTCCATCCTATGATATGTCTGGTCATGCTTACTATGATCTGCCTCCACTGCTCATAAATAAAGTATTTCTCTGTACTGAGATACACGTGGCAATAAATCAAACCAATCAATCCTGGGTAAAGTATGGAATTTCTCTCCCTGTCAATGTCTGTTTTGGAAATAAGTGATCGCGGCCACTCCGCGTGTATCAGCGTCACCATTTCCTCGTCTCTCACAGCTCTACAGATTAAACACACAGCTTCTTTACTCTGCCCTCATGTTACCATCAGCCATGTCTGTGGTAAGGAGATCATTCCTTACAAAGGTGAACAAATCTGTAGAGAGTTCCCCAAATGCTCTCTCAGCAAGGTTCTACAACAGCAGGAAGATGGCTTTACTTATGTACTGGAATCATCTTACAATGAAGGACAGCATACCATTGACTGCACCAATTACTTGCACAGGGTTTGATTCAGAGCAGTCAGCATAGACTTGTGAGTAGGAGATCATGCTTCTCAAATTTGTTAGAGTCCTTTGATGAATAGATCAAGAAGGTTGATGAGGGCCGAGTGGTAGACGTCGTCTCAATGGATTTTAGTAAGGCCTTTAATAAGGTCCCACATGGCAGGCTGCTCTGGAAGGTTCTGTTACGTGAAATGCTGGCGGAACTGGCCAATTGGAGAGACAGTTGGCTTGATGGTAGGCAGCAGAGGGTTCAGTGGAAGGATGAAGGTCAGACTGGAGGCTGGGTCGATAGCTGTTTGGTATCTATGATTTGGCTGAAAATGTACAAGGCATATTTAGTAAATTTGCAGATGACACTAAAATAAGTGGAAGCATGATCAGTGAGGAAGTTTAACAGAAATTGCAGCAGGACCTTAATCAGGTGGGGAAGTGGGCCGAGAAATGGCAAATGGAATTTAATATTGTTGTGTGAGGTCTTGCATTTTGGAAACTCAAATCAAACTAAGAGTTTCATGGTGAATGGGAGGGCCTTCAGGGGTGTAGTGGAAAGAACGACCCTGGCGTTCAGGTGCACGGTTCTCTGAGAGTGGAATCACAGGTAGACAGGGCACGGACGAAGGCTTTTAGCACACTGGCTTTCATGAATCAGGGCACTGAGTATAGAAGTTGGGAATTTATGTTGCAGTTACCCCAGGACTTTGTCAAGGCCGCACTTGGGAGTATTGTGTTCTGTCTTTGTCACGTTGTTTTAGGGAGGATGCTATGAAATTCGAAAGACTGCAGAAGAAATTTACAAGGACATTGCCAGGACCCAATGGTCTGAGTTATAGGGAGAGGTTGGACAAGCTAAGACCTTTTCTTTAGAGTGTTGGAGACTGAGGGGGGACCTTGTAGAGCTGTATAAGATCACGAGGGGTATGGATAGAGTTAATGTTCTCAGTCTTTTTCCAAGGTTTAGAGAGTCGAGGATTAGAGGGGATAAGTTTCCGTTGAGAGGGGAAGGAATAAAAGGGAACCTGAGGGACCACTTCTTCACACTGAGGATGGTACGTGGATGAACTGCCAGCAGGTCTTGTTGAAGGGAGTACATTAACAACATTTCAAAAGCATTTGGATAAATATGTGGTTAGGAAAGGACTGGAAGGATATGGGCCAACTGCAGGGAAATGGGGTTAGCGTGGATGGATATTTTAAACGTGGAGTCAAACCCCTCTGTTCATTAAAACCAAACACCCAGAAAAGCTCGCCTGACCTCATAATCTTTTAAAATATGAGTGACACAGATCTCCTACATTCTGCTATTTAAACAAAAGTTCACAAGGATCTAAATTGATATATTTATCAATGTTCTTCTGGTTAGAATGCCGTACCTCTAACAACTTTCGTGCATGTCCTTGTTTCGCCTGTCCTAGGATGTGTGTGTCGTCCCACTCAAAGTGCTGTCCTTCTTTGTCTGTATGTATGGAAACTATGATAGTGGGTCATGTCTTTTCGTGGCCAGCTGGTGTTCATGTATCCTGGTAGCACAACATACACTGTTTAATCTGTGTGTGTTCAGATAAGGAAGATTGTTCCAATGTGTACAACACTTTCTGAATGAGCAATGGTGATACGGTTAAAGAAAAATGGTGCACATGATGTATAACATTTAAAAAGCATGAAAACATTATTTGATGCTCATCTGAAGTGATATGTTCCCCTTGTCTCAACGTTCCCCCTTTTCTGGGATTCCTTACTCTTGTCTCTTATTCTTATCAGGCTATATGTTATAAATCTTGCTCATGGTATCCCAACTTATTTCAGTTAATCCCCTTCCTACCGGGAATTAAATATATTGGGCTGCTGGGTCTTTCCAAAGCTAATGTCTTCATATTATTGGAGATAAAAATTCTGGCAACAGACTCAGCATTTGAACACGTTAATGTGTTGTAAATGCACTGTACAAAGGATCCCAGCACACAGGAATAGCCAAAACATTGAGGGATGTACATCTAATTATTTCAATAATCTAGTTTTCTCATTTTTCTGAGCTCCAGATCTACATCCTGTCTCTCGTTATCTCTTTGTATCTCGTTAAGAAATCCCCCAATTATGCTTTGTGTGCCATCTCTCAAAACTCCTTCTTTTGGTTTATATCTATTGCTCTCTTCTTGATGTAATGTGATTATAATTGAGCAATGTCACGACAAAGACATGTGGGAGGAGTTGCTAGAGTTAATTGGAAGGGGATCTGAGCAGGGAAGACCATGGAGCAGCAAAGACAGGAGTTTCTGGGGATAATTCGGAACATAATGAAATTCATCTGAAAAAAGATGAAACATACTCATGCGAGGACAAGGCAGCCATGAGTGATGAGGCAAGTAAGGGACAGCATCAAATGAAAAGAGGGGGAATTCTCACCCGTGCTTCCATACTGTCTCACCCTGTCATAGTTTTGTATATTTCACTGAGATCTCCACCCATTTTCCTAAACCCCATGGAATACAGGCTCAGTCGCCCCAAACACTGCTCCCACAAAAAGCCTGTCATCCCAGAGATCAGTCTGGTCATCCTTCACTGCTCTCCCTCGATGTCAGGTTTGTCCTTTATTAGGTATGGAGAACAAAACTGCACACAATACTGCACAGTGTTCGCGATGGGGTCTCATCAAGCCCTGTACAGCTGCAGTAAGACACCCTTACTCCTGGACTCAAATCACCTGAAATGAAGGTCAACACACCATTTATCTTCCTAACTGCTTTCTGTTCCTGCAATAATGATTTCAGTAACTCGTTTACAGGGATATCCAGATTATTTTCAGTGTTACAGCTCCCCACCTGGTGGTTCAATGTATACTGGTCAGCGTGCTAATGCCATTCCTAGTATTGACTTCTGACTTCAGAACTCACTGCCCGACATGGGCCTCGGTGGTTTACGCAGAAGGAAACAATGAAAAGGAGCATACGCCCCTTTGGAGACCAACATGTTTCAAACAATCCCTTTTCAAACGATAGGCTGCCAATCAACATTGCCACCGTCACCTCTCTTCACACTGTTCTCCAACTGCCATGTATTTGTGCATTCACTCCACTCGTCTCAGTCACCTTCGAGCTTTTTTACGACTTCCACATCCATACACAATCGAACATCCTTTTGTGCTATCAGCAGGCCTGGATATATTGTATTTAACTCCCACAACCAAATGTTTAATGGGTATTGTGAACATCTGGGGCCAAGCACTGATCCCTGTGATACTTCAGCAACCTTCCTCTGTTTAAGGAAAATGGTTTTTAAAAATTTCTTTACTTCGTGAATCTGAGTGTGACTGGCTGGGCCAGCACTTATTGTCCGTCCCTAGTTGCCCTTGAGAGTGCGGTGGTGCGTTGCCTTGTTGAACCGCTGCAGTCCACGCTGTGGTTGACCTCCAATGCCATTAGGGAGGGAATTCCAGGATTCTGACCCAGGACAGTGAAGAATGGTGATATATGCTGCCTCACATTCTACATAGCTATGGAGAAGGAGCAGATTAGGCAAAATGGGTGGATATTTCATTGGGGAAGTGGAAACTTTGATGCGATTAGATATGAGTTAGGAAGCATGGACTGGGAGCAATTGCTCCATGGAAAGGGCACTATAGACATATGGAGACTGTTTAAGGAACAGTTGTTGCAAGTGATGCACAAATGTGTTCCTCTGAGACAGGCAAGAAGGAGAAAGATAAAGGAACCTTGGATGACGAGAGCGGTGGAGCTTCTCGTCAAAAGCAAGAAGGCAGCTTACGTAAGGTGGAGGAAGCAAGGGTCTTGGTCAGCTCTAGAGGATTACAGCCAGGTGAGGAAGAAGCTCAAAAATGGTCTGAGGAGAGCCAGGAGGGGGCACGATAAAGGCTTGGCAGAACACAATGGCACTCAAATCCCCTGCAATGAAGGTCAACACACCATTTATCTTCCTAACTGCTTTCTGTTCCTGCAATAATGATTTCAGTGACTGGTTTACAGGGAGATCCAGATCATTTTCAGTGTTACAGCTCCCCACCTGGTGGTTCAAAGTATACTGGTCAGCGTGCCAATGCCATTCCTAGTATTGACTTCTGACTTCAGAACTCACTGCCCTACATGGGCCTCGGTGGTTTATGCAGAAGGAAACAATGAAAAGGAGCATACGCTCCTTTGGCGATCAACATGTTTCAAACAATCCCTTTTCAAACGATAGGCTGCCAATCAACATTGCCACCGTCTCCTCTCTTCACACTGCTCTCCAACTGCCCTGTACTTGTGCATTCACTCCACTCGTCTCAGTCACCTTCGAGCTTTTTTACGACTTCCACATGAAACACAATCGAACATCCTTTTGTGCTGTCAGCAGTCCTGGATATATTGTATTTAACTCCCACAACCAAATGTTTAATGGGTATTTTGAACATCTGGGGCCAAGCACTGATCCCTGTGATACTTCAGCAACCTTCCTCTGTTAAAGAAAAATGGTTTTTAAAAAATTCTTTACTTCGTGAATCTGAGTGTGACTGGCTGGGCCAGCACTTATTGTCCGTCCCTAGTTGCCCTTGAGAATGCGGTGGTGAGTTGCCTTGTTGAACCGCTGCAGTCCACGCTGTGGTTGACCTCCAATGCTATTAGGGAGGGAATTCCAGGATTCTGACCCAGGACAGTGAAGGAATGGTGATATATGCTGCCTCACATTCTACATAGCTATGGAGAAGGAGCAGATTAGGCAAAATGGGTGGATATTTCATTGGGGAAGTGGAAACTATGATGCGATTAGATATGAGTTAGGAAGCATGGACTGGGAGCAATTGCTCCATGGAAAGGGCACTATAGACATATGGAGACTGTTTAAGGAACAGTTGTTGCAAGTGATGCTCAAATGTGTTCCTCTGAGACAGGCAAGAAGGAGTAAGATAAAGGAACCTTGGATGACGAGAGCGGTGGAGCTTCTCGTCAAAAGCAAGAAGGCAGCTTACGTCAGGTGGAGGAAGCAAGCGTCTTGGTCAGCTCTACAGGATTACAGCCAGGTGAGGAAGAAGCTCAAAAATGATCCGAGGAGAGCCAGGAGGGGGCACGATAAAGGCTTGGCAGAACAAAAAGGCATTTTACACTTATGTGAGGAATAAGAGAATGGTCAAAGAAAGAGTAGGGCCGAGGGATAACATAGGGAACTTGTGTGTGGGGTCTGAGGAGGTGGGAAGCCCAAAATGAGTTTTTTGTTTCTGTCTTTACGAATGAAACGAACTTTGTAGTGAATGAAACCTTTGAAGAGCAGGTGTGCATGCTGGAATGGATAGAGATAGAGGAAGCTGATGCGCTGAAAGTTTTGTCAAACATTAAGATTGACAAGTCGCCAGGCCTGGACCAGATTTGTCCTTGGCTACTTTTGGAAACGAGAAATGCAATTGCTTCGCCACTTGCGAAGATTTTTGCATCCTCGCTCTCCACTGGAGTCGTACCTGAGGACTGGAGAGAGGCAAATGTAATTCCTCTCTTCACGAAAGGAAATAGGGAAATCCCCGGCAATTACAGACCAGTAAGTCTCAGGTCTGTCGTCTGCAAGGTGTTAGGAAGGATTCTGCGGGATAGGATTTATGACCATCTGGAAGAGCATGACTTAATTAAGTGCAGTCAACACGGCTTTGTGAGCGGCAGGTCATGCCTCACAAACCTTATCAATTTCTTTGAGGATGTGACTAGAAAAGTGGATGAGGGTCGAGCCATGGATGTTGTGTATTTGGACTTCAGCAAGGCATTTGATAGGTTCCCCATGGTAGGCTCATTCAAAAGGTCAGGAGGAATGGGATACAGGTCAACCTACCTGTCTGGATACAGAATTGGCTGCCCAACAGAAGACAGCGAGTGGTAGTAGAAGGAAAATACTCTGCTTGGAGGTCTGTGGTGAGTGGCGTTCCACAGGGCTCTGTCCTTGGGCCTCTACTGTTTGTAATTTTTATTAATGGCTTGGATGAGGGGATTGAAGGATGGGTCAGCAAGTTTTCAGACAACACAGAGGTTGAAGGTGTCGTTGACAGTATAGAGGGCTGTTGTAGGCTGCAGCGGGACATTGACAGGATGCAGAGATGGGCTGAGAGGTGGCAGATGGAGTTCAACCTGGATAAACGCGAGGTGATGCATTTTGGAAGGTCAAATTTGAAAGCTGAGTACAGGATTAAAGACAGGATTCTTAAAAGTGTGGAGGAACAGAGGGATCTTGGTGTGCAGGTACATAGATCCCTTAAAATGGCCACCCAAGTGGACAGGGTTGTTAAGAATGCATATGGTGTTTTGGATTTCATTAACAGGAGGATTGAGTTTATGAGCCGTGAGATCTTGTTGCAGCTCTATAAAACTTCGGTTAGACGCACTTGGAATACTGTGTCCAGTTCTGGTCGCCCTGTTATAGGAAAGATGTGGATGCTTTGGAGAGGGTTCAGAGGAGATTTACGAGGATGCTGCCTAGACTGGAGGGCTTATCTTATGAAGAGAGGTTGACTGAGCTCGAACTTTTTAATTGGAGAAAAGGAGGAGGAGAGGGGCCTTATTGAGGTATTCAAGATAATGAGAGGCATAGATAGAGTTGATAGCCAGAGACTATTTCCCAGGTCGGAAATTGTTAACACGAGGGGTCATAATTTTTGGCTGGTTGGAGGAAAGTATAGAGGCGGTGGCAGAGGCGGATTCTTTACGCAGAGAGTTGTGAGAGCGTGGAATGCCAGCAGAGGTTGTGGAAGCAAGGTCATTGGGGACATTTAAGAGACTGCTGGACATGCATATGGTCACAGAAACTTGAGGGTACGTACATGAGGATCAGTGGTCAGCACAACATCATGAGCTGAAGGTCCTGTTCTGTGCTGTAGTGTTCTGTGTTCTATTTGCAAGTCAGGATGGTGAACGGCTCGGAGGAAAATTGAAGATGGTGGTGTTCGCATATATCTGCTACCCTTGTCCTTCTAGATAGACGTGGTCGTGTGTTGGGAAAATTGTGTCTGGGGATCTTTGGTGAATCATATCAGTGCAGCTTGTTGATAGGAAAAAAAACTGCTGCTGCTGAATTTTGATGGTGGAGCATTGTGGATGAAGTGACAGTCAAACTGGGTGTTTTGTTCTGGTTGGTATCAAGCTTATTGAGTGTTGTTGGGGCTGCACTCATCCAGGCAAATGGGGAGTATTTCATCACACTTCTGAGTTATGCATTATAGATTATGGACAGGCCTTTGGAAGTCATGAGGTGAGTTACTCGCCGCAGTATTCGTAGCTTCTGACCTACTCTTGTAGTTACTTCGTTTGTGTGGGCGAGTCCAGTGAGTTTCTGAGCAATGATTACCCCACAGGATTTTGATATTGAGGGATGCAGTGATGCTAACACAATTGAATGCCAAGGGGCAGTGGTTTGATTGCATTGTATTGGTGATGGTCACGGTCTGGCATTTGTGTGGCGTCAATATAATTTGCTACTTGTCAGCCTGGATACTGTCCGGATCTTGTCGCATTTGGGCATGGATTGCTTCAGTACCTGAGGAGCCACAAATGTTGCTGAACATTATGCAATCATTGCCGAACATCCCCACTTCTGACATTATATTAGAGGCAAGGTAATTGATGAAGCAGCCCTGAAGACGCCTGTGCTGAGGCCACTCCCCGAGGGTTTCCTATAGACCTATTCTGGAGCTGAGTTGACTGACCTTTATCAACCATGACCATCTTCCTACGTGCCAGGTATGAATCTAACCAGCGGGGAGTTTGCCTCTGATAAATATTGATTCGAGTTTTGCTAAGGCCCCTTGATGCCACGCTTAGTCAAAGGCAGCCTGTTTTAAAGGGCTGTCACTGTCACCCCACCTTTGGAATTCAGCTCTTTTGTCCACGTTTAACCAAGGTAATGAGGTCAGGAGCTGAGTGACCCTGGTGGAGCCAAACTGGGCGTCATTGATCCGGTTATTGCTGAGCAGGTGCTGCTTGAAAGCACTGACACCTTCCATCACTTTACTGATGATCGAGAGTAGACTGATGGGGTGGTAATTGGCCAGATTGGATTTGTTCTGCTTTTTATGTGCAGGAGATAAATGGGTACTTTTCCACACAATCGGGTAAAAGTCATTGTTGTAACTGTATTGGAACTGCATGGCGAGGGACGTGGCAAGTTCTTGAGCGCAAGTGTTCAGTACTATTGCCAGAATGTAGTCAGGGTATGTACCCTTTGAAGTATTCAGTGTCTCCAACTGTTTCTAGATATTGCATGGACTGAATTGAATTGGTTGATACTGGTAACAGAATTACTGAGGCCTACTGGAGGAGTCTGAGATGGATGATCCAATCAGCATTTGTGACTGAAGATTGTTGCAAATGCATCAGCATTATCTTATACACTGAAGTGCTGGGCTCTTCCTTCATTAAGGATGGGGATACTTGTGGAATCTCCTCCTCCAATGACTTGTTTAATTGTCCCTACCGTTTCTGGACAAAATGTGGAAGAACTGCAGAGCTTAGATCTGATCCGTTGCTTGTGGGTTCACATAGCTCTGTCTATCACTTACTGCTTATGCTGTTTGGCGCACAAGTTGTCCTGTTTGGTGGTTTCGTCAGGCTGACAACTCATTTTCAGGTATGCCCGGTGCTGCTTCTGCCATCCTGCACATCCATTGAACCAAGGTTGATCCTCTGGCTTGATGGTAATTGTTGCAAGTGGGATATGCCAGGCCATGAGGTCGTGCGGGAGTAGAGTTCTGCTGCTATTGATGACCCACAACACCTTATGGAAACCCAGAAATGAACTACTAGATGTATTCGAAGTCTATCCTATTTAGTTGATAGTGCCGCCAAATATGATGGAGGTTATTCTCAATGTGAAGGTGTGACTGTCTCCACAATGACTATGCGATGGTCACTCTTATTGATACTGTCATGGACAGATACTTCTGCAACTGGCATATTAGTAAGGATGAGGTCAAATGTCTCTTCCCTCGTGTTAGTTCTCTCACCAACTGCGGCAAACCCAGTCTTGCAGTTATATCCTTTAGGACCCGACTACTTCGATCAGTAATGCTGCAGCTGAGCCACACCTGGTGGTGGACATTGAAATCCCCAAGCCAGAGTACATTTTGCGTCCTTGTCACACTCAGTGCTTCCTCCACGTGTTTTTCAGCATGGAGGAGTACTGATTCATCTGTTAAGATAGGCTGGTACATGGTATTCAGTTTGAAGTTTTCTTTCCCATGTGTAAACTAACATCATAAGACTTCATGGGATATAAAGTCACTGTTGAGGAGTCCCAGAGAAATTTCCTTCCAACCGCATCCCATTGCGCCGCCACTTTTGCTGTGTCTGTCCTGCTGGTGAGACAGGAGATATCCGGAGAAGATGATGGGTTGTCTGGGACATACTCGTACTCACAGAATCATACCTTCCAGACAAAGTCATGCTGTTGCTTGACGAGCCTGTTTATTTTATTCACTGCTTCGTGCCAGCTGTCCCTTTCTAGAAACATGCCCATATATTCAACTCAATCCACTCAGCTTTCATTTTACAAACTAGCTTTACCAAAACGTTCCTGAAAATCCAAACACTTGTCTCCCAGTCCGTTCTTCAAACATAATTACTATTTGATAAATCCATGTTACTGTTGTCTATGACCATTTATTTCTCCTAAACCATTTACTTATTATGTCCTATGTTCCATGTACTCGACCCTTTTTCCACTCCCGACTTGGTTTTACTGGTATTGTTAGAAAGTTCTGTGAAGACAGAACTGAAGTAGCTGTTTCATTGTTCTGCCAATTCCCTGTTCCCTATTCACAATTCTCTGGTTTCAGATTGTCAGGAAACAGCACTTGTTCTCTTATACTTCTCACATTGACATGATTTGACAAGCTATTCCAGTTCACTCTGATAACACTTGTGAATATGCTCTTCAGAAACCCATCAAATCCTGCCTTCAGCCACTCAGTAATTGACCTTCCACACCATACACTCACAGGAGCATAGACCAACAGAAATACAGCACGATCTATATTGTTCCCTCTTTCCAACACCAGGTCCATAGCAGGGAATGTTATGACACTTCCAATTGCTCGTTCAAGTACTTTTTGATCGTTGTGAGGTTACTTGAGATAACCCCCCCTCTCAGGAAGAGCATTCCAGACCCCAACAGTTCCCTGGTGAAGAACAATCCTCAAATTCTCTCTCATCCTCAAATCCTTCACTTTACAAGTGTGCTCGCTTGTTCTCGACTATCTGACTAAAAGGAACAGCTGTTGTCTATCCACACATGTCAATGCTCATCGTAATCTTATCCTTCTGAATCACATCCCACTCAGCCTCTCTGCTCCAAAGTAAACAACCCGAACTTACCCAGCCTCTCTCCATAGCTGATATGCTCTATCCAAGGGAACATCATGGTGAATCTCCTCTGCATACATACCATATCCTTTCTTTTATGTGGCTTCTAGAACTACATAGAGTACTCCATCTTGGCCTAACCAACACTCTGTATAGCTCTTATAATCTACGCCTCGATTGATAAACGCTACACCCAAGGTCCACCTCTTAACTAGTTCATTACCCTACTCAGTCCCATTCAGGGATGTGTGGAGAAGCACCCTCTGAGCTTCCTAGTGTGCTGCCATTCATTGAGTCCTCCCCTGTCTGGTTCCTTCTTCCACAGTGCATCACATCACATTTATCAGGGTTCCGTTCCAACTGCCATTGATCTGACTATCTGACCATTCCATCTGTATCTTCCTGCAACCTAAGACGTTTCTCCTCACTGCCAACCAAGCGGGCAAACACAAACTTACTTATCACAATCCCCAACCCCTTCACCCACACTTTCATTCACATCTGCATCATTTATGAATGCCACAAATAATAAGGGACACAACAGAGATCCCTGTAGTACACCAGGGGACACTAGTCTCCAGTCACACAAAAAACCTTCTCCCACCACCCTCCGTCTCCTGCCAATAAGAAATTTTTCGTTGTAACTTGTCACATTATCCTTGATTCCATGAGATTTTACTTTATTTTAAAGTTTCCCAAATGGGGCTTTGTCAAAGGCCTTGCTGCAAAACTAATTAAGCGACCTCCTCAAACTAATTCAAACAAATTCATTAGATGTGCTTTCCTTCTGATAAAGGCATGATGATTATCCCTGATGAAACTTTGCTATTCTGATTGGAGTTCAATTTCCTCCTTCAATATTTTCTCCAGTAGTTTCGCTAACAGTGATCTAATACTCCCTGGTCTATCTCTACCACCCATACTATGAAGTTAAAAATGACACAACACCAGGTTATAGTCCAACAAGTTTAACTGGAAGCACACTAGCTTTCGGAGCGACGCTTCTTCATCAGGTGATAGTGTAGGACACAATTGCAAGGCACAGAATTTATAGCAAAAGTTTACAGTGTGATGTAACTAAAATTACCTTGATTTTCCGTTGAGTCTTTCATCTGTTCGAATACAACCATGATAGTTTCACTTCTTTTTAAAAGTTGCATTCTCAGGTTAACTGTAACAATTGGGTTAGTTACACAATATGTCAAGGGTATTAGCGCCCTGTGTTCTCTGTCTATGTCTATGATGTTTAGATTGATTCTAATCTAAAAAGTGAGATAATCGAGTTTTACAATAATTCGTGCAGTTTTTGAGCAAAGTACAATGTAACTCTGTAAGTACAAATTCACCTCACAAACATATAAGTGTGCCTGTGGCTTTTTTGTCTGTCTGTGTGTGTGTCTGTCTGGGTTGGGGGTTGTGAGTGTGAGAGGGTGTACATGTGTGTGTAGTGAGTGTAGAGTGTCTTAAGTCTGTGAGGGGGTGAATGTGTGAGTGTGGGAGTGTGTGTGTGTCTGGAGTGGGAGGTTGTGAGTGTCTGTGTGAGAGAGGGTATATGTGTGTGCATGAATGTAGAGTGGTCAAAGTCTCTGAGAGGTTGCATATGTGAGTGTTGGAGTTTGTGTGTCTGTAAGGGTGTGGGTGAGGGTCTGTGTGCGTGTCTGTGCACATGTATGTATAGGAATGACTCTGTGTGTGTGTCCGTGCGTGTATATAGTGCATTGGTTGTCACCTGTAGTGTGACATGAACCCAAGGTGCCGGTTGAGGCCCTCCCTATGGGTACGGAATTTAGCTATCAGCCTCTGCTTGGCCACTTTTCACTGCTGCCTCTCCAGAAGT
>NC_057717.1:58045941-58047331 GCF_004010195.1 Chiloscyllium plagiosum | reverse complement strand
TCAGCTTCTAATCTTACCACACGAGTTCTCACGACTGCAGGAAGTGAATTGTTGAACTTCTCCAAAATAAGAATCTAAGAGCATCATAGGTTTGCTCTATTTTTAATACCCTTACCCACATTTCAAAATTACTTTGTCTGATCCTTTCAAACTCAATGTACATTTAACCAGGGACGCTATTTTAGAATCCTCAAACACTGTCTGTTGGCTTCTGGCACATGGTCATATGCACTTCAGAAGCCTTTCTTCACCTCCCTATACTGGCCAGATACCGTCTCCGATAGGGATGCAAATACCTATCAGCTTGGTTTGGATCAACTGAATCCACATGGTCACTGGCCACTGCATTCGTTTAGACACTTTATGAAACGAAATTAAAAAGGCTCCCCCATCCTTCTCATCAAGTGTAGATAATGCCTGGATGTATTTTAACAGAATCCCATTAGGCCGTCGTATACTATAGGGTTGCTCATCCTCACTGTCCTCCTCATCCCGCCGATCGTCTACCTTCATCGCCGCCTTCTATGTCAGCTTTCCTCTCTAACTGCTCACTTTTGAAGTTGAAACTCTCTGCTTTTCTTGTCTCTTTTTCTCTCTTTCTTCTTCATTTCCTTTTCTTTTATTTCTGCTTTTCATCATAATTCAAACTGTTTCAATTCCTTCTCATGTTCAAAGTGCCTCAGTTGAAATTGCATTCTCGCCATTTCTAAAGATTCTGATGGCTGTTCCACCAAATATAATTGCCGAGCTTTAGTTGTAATTATCTCTCATCTTCTCACAGACAAACGCAACCTACTCCAGCTTTGCCTTCATTACCTTTTGTAAAACCCCCAACTTCACTTCTTCCACACCCAGAGAACTCTTGGTGACTGAAAGAATCTTTATTCACAAAGCACTGTTCAAACCAACCGAATTCAACATCCGGAACCAAAGACACTAACAACTACCATACACGACCTTTGAACGCAACAGCCTCCCGGTGAATAATCTCCAGTGTCTGCATGAGCTTATTCTGGATGCTCTGGTTTCCTCCCACGATCCAAAGATGTGCATGTCAGGTAAATTGGCCAAGCTAAATTGTTCATAGTTTTCATGCATGTGTGGATTAGGTGCCTTAGGCGGCGTAAACATTTGATAATAGGGTAGAGGAATGGGTCTGGGGACGTTGCTCCACGAAGGCTCAGTGTGGACTTGTTGGGTCGAATATACACGACCTTTGAACGCAACAGCCTCCCGGTGAATAATCTCCAGTGTCTGCATGAGCTTATTCTGGATGCTCTGGTTTCCTCCCACGATCCAAAGATGTGCATGTCAGGTGAATTGGTCAAGCTAAATTGTTCATAGTTTTCATGGATGTGTGGATTAGGTGCCTTAGGCGGCGTAAACATTT
>NC_057717.1:58044657-58045889 GCF_004010195.1 Chiloscyllium plagiosum | reverse complement strand
CCCCAGTTTACAATGGACCAACCAGACTGCCTCAAACTATTTTAAGAAGGTAGCTGTGATGCCAACCTTGCCTTATTTAAAAGATAGATGTGAAGTGGGAGTTCCAGATTTGACGTTGCTAGTCAGACCATTTAACATTAATTAAAACACAATATACTTAAACACTCTAATGGAAATCCATACAAAATGAAGAAGAATTTAGAATAACTTAACTATTGGAAACCTTAACCGAATAATGGATACAGAACCTTCTACAAATAAATCGTCCCAATGTACTAATATCACCTAAACACAACCCTTGGCAAAAAGGAGCATTCAACATACATTTTTGTATACAGTTCTCCAATCCAGGAGCAAACAGCATCAAGAAAGGTCTCAGAGAGATTAGCAGCTAAGGATAATTTACTAAAACTTCCAACACTTCTGGGACCCCAAGCACCTGGTGATTGCTACAGCTACAAGAAAAAAGTCTAACAAACCTGGTCTGTGTGAGCTGGCCATTGTTCCTACTATTTATTAAAAACCCTCAAAGCCTCGTAAGTTATATACTTGAGCCGTTTTCAGTAGGCAGTTTGGCCTTTAAGACGTCTTATTTAAAAAAAAAGGAGGAAATAACTTTTTTAAGAGACTGCATTGTCACACAATTTCGATGAACGGTCCTTTACTCAGTGGGATTCCTCGTGTTACTGATCGCAAGGTCACCCGGGACAAACACAGATACAGACCAAGTTACAAAGACGTGTCTCATAGCTTCTGAAACACCCCTGTCCGTGGATCATCACATGGGACATATTGGGAAGTGAACAACAGCCTGGCACACACCATTTCATTCTATCTGAGCTGCACAATGCTAGCACTAAGTACATTAGGGAACCAAAACCCAATGCCAGGGAAAGATACAGAAAGACAGAGAGATTCACATTAAAGACAGAAACAAACAGTTAATTAGCTGAAAAGATGTTGTGGACGTAAGGGAAACAGAACAGTGGGACTAACTGGAGAAGTGAGATCTTCGAGAGTAAAATTACAAGAATGAGAACATTGAATAAAGGCATTGTCAGATCAGCTGAAATGGTTTGTTACATCATATTGTGACTCTGCTTCACAGAACATCACAAGCAACATAAACTGGGACAAGATGACAGGCCAGCATGGAGGGCTGTGCAGACCATGCTAGTGTTACTCAGTAAACAGCACTAAACTGCCCAGCATGGAGAGTATTGGAAACTTTA
>NC_057717.1:58039132-58044157 GCF_004010195.1 Chiloscyllium plagiosum | reverse complement strand
CAATCCACCTCACAGAACTAGCCCCGAGGAGATATCTGTTCACCGTGGAACACTGTTCAGACCGGGCCAGTGTACTGCTCAGTACAACCCAGCAATCTGTCCAGAGTGGAACACTGCACAGATCATGTCACAACACTTATCTTTAAACCATCTGTCGAGTATGGGAAACTGGGATAGAGACAAAAAAAAAAACTGCAGATGCTGGAATACAATGTAGACAGGCAGGGGGCTAGAGGAACACCGCAAGCCAGGCAGCATCAGGAGGTGGAGAAGTCGACCGTTTAAGGAGTAACCATTCTGCACGAATCCGGAAGAAGGTTTACACCGGAAATGTCAAATTCCACACCCCCTGATGCTGCCTGGTTTGCTGTGTTCCACCAGCCTCCTGCCTGTTCAGTGTGGGAAGCAGTGTGCACCATGTCCATGCATTGATCGATAAACCCGGATTAGATATCTGTCCAGCACTGGGAGCTGTACAGTGATGACCAATTTGTAACCTGGAGCAGCTACCCGCCCACCAGGTTACAGTGGATTGTAGTGCAATCCCAGTGCATTGATCCGTAAACCAGGAGCAGTTACCCTCCCAGCATGTAGGACTGTGTACCCCACCCCAGTGCATTGATCTGTAATCCAGTAGCAGTTACCCTCCCAGCATGTAGGACTGTGTACACCACCCCAGTGCATTGATCTGTAAACCAGGAGCATTTTCCCTGCCAGCTGTAGGACTGTATACTTCGCCCCAGTGCATTGATCTGTAACCCAGGAGCAGTTACCCTCCCAGAATGTAGGACTATGTATACCATGCCAGTGCATTGTTTAGTTACACTGCGTTAGATCCCTGCCCAGTATGGTAAGACTCGCAGCCCATCCTGGAAGTGACAGGATGTGCAGCTCCCATCCATTTCCAGCTCCATTCCTCCATTGTGCCCTGACAAGGGGGTGCTGTGGGGGTGAACTTCACTTCCAGAGAGACAGAGATGGAGGGGAAATCAATTTAAACAATAACAAATGGGAGAGGTATGCGAACTAGACAGAGTCGGGGAGAATGAGAGACAGTGTTATGGAAGGGTGTGTTCCCAGGTTTCAGAATGCTGAAATGAAAACAAATTAACAGCATCCTGTAACATAAGCCAGTCTTTCCAGGAATGGTAGGTGAACACGATATTGGTCGGAGTTCAGATGATGGAGAGTGTTGGATGAGTATTTGTTCTGCAGCTTTGTATCTGGGTGTAGGGTCAGCAGAGTCTTTGACTCATTGGGCTAAATCGAACAATAATTTGTCTCAGTGCCATTTTCATTGACTGTGACAGAGGTATCATCCACACTAGGCCGAGCTAGTTCCCTAGTGCTATCTTATTGAACTCACTTCAATAGCTACCCACCCCATGGTGTCCCTCTCATTCAATACCAGCCCGATTCTTCCACCCATCATGGCTGGAGGTACTCACCATCGCCCGGATGCCCCTGGATGTTCCATGATCCCTGACACAGGCGCCATCCGAAAAAGGCAACTGGGCTTTCTCTGTTAGGAGCTGCCCTGCGCAGTTTACCCCGAGCATGGCAGATAAAGGGCAATTACACCACAGTTTGTCGACAGTGGCTCTGAGGGCGTGCATATTGGGCTAGTACAGAGGGAGACCATTCCCTTCCCAGAGGAGGCCACACCACCAGACCCACCGAGCATAGTATGAGCTCGCCACCCAGCTCAGTGCAGTATCTGCGGTCTGACAAAATGCCCACCAATACAGGACATTCATCAATAACCATCCCCACTCTGTCAGGCTAAGGTTCACCATATTCTCTCTGCTCCCTCACTCTCACTCTTTATCTGTTATAACACCGACCCCCGAACAAGGCTTATGCTCCACCACTCACACTGCGGCATGCAGTCCACTTTACCCCCCATATTAATTACACTGCATGGATACAACGCTGTCGACAGACTCCCTCACCATTTGCCATTATCCCCACCTACACCAGCACTAACAGTAGGGCTACGCACTCCCACACTTACTCTCTCCTTCCCTTTCTCCCATTCCAGGAGAAAGAGCCTGGAATAGGACAGAAAGGCAAAGCCGGATGGTGGAGTGCCGGATATCCATTCCCTCTTCCCCCCTCCCCCCGCCAGGAGGTGGAGAGCACAGGGAAACCTCGTGTGGAGATTGTGAAACATCCACACCCCACCGACCGAGTGAGGAGCAATGTTCAGTGAAGGGCAATTCTCACTTTAAACCCACTGGCAGCTCCGTTTCACCCCGGCACAACATAAAAGCCGTGGCCCTGATACCATCTCTCTTTTGTGTCAAGCTGGTACAAATGGAATCCCCACGGTCTCGGTGGGCAGGAGGGTGGGCTCACAACACATCATCACCACCACCTCCCAGGAAGGGAGCATGGAGACTCCCTCCTACACCTCCCCCTGTAAACAGCTCAGATACTGAAACAAATCTGTGATAGTTACTGCACTCCCCACTTGTCCTGATAACTTCAATAAACTGTGGTCATTGTCTTTCATTGTCTTTCCTCCTAAAGTGTATCACCTCACACTGCTCTGCATTGATCCCCAGCTGCGATACACCTGAACACGACACCAATTTGTCACTGTCCTGTTAGAGTTCCACACTGTCCTCCATAGACTTCAGAGTTCTTCCAGGTTTGGTGCCATCTCCAAACACTGAGATTGTTATAGCGTCACAGTCCCCCTGAAACAACTGAAATCCTGCCCCAGACTCACGAGTGTGAGCAAATGAAATACTGCTATATTCCCACGGACAGAGTTGAATAATGACATGCTGTCAATGGAGCAACAAAAGTCCTGACACACACCAGACGGAGCAAATGAAATATTGACAAACCACAGAGCAAGAGAAATCCGGATAGGTCCCACTTATCTATATTCACCAGGGTATAATGTGATGAAGTTGAAAGCGTGTACTGTACCTTTGAGAGAGGGTGAATGCTGTTCTGAACTGAGACCTGACAAGCACCTGTGATATGAGAGGATGGCAGACGCACAAACAATATATTGCTATAGAGCTGGAGTCAGGTACTAAGCAGTTAAGCGAAAGGGTCTTCGAGTTGTGCATAGTTAATGTAAAATGTTCCATTTCAGAGTTAAAAAAGAAATTGATATTTTTATTTAAACAGTGGAATTTGAGAGTTCTCTGTCTCTCATATTTTAACAGTTTACGAGGCGAATTGAGCATTTCTTTATGTTTCATATAAGTTACCAGATGAGCTTCACGCAGTGCCCTAACCATCCCCGTCTGAGTATTTGTGTGTCCCTGTGTGGGGCAGGTCAGGCAGTCTCTGTGGTGCTTAAAGTGATGCAATGCCACCCTCTGCTGGCCTCCACATGCCACTGCACAGGTATTGGCAGAGGGTGAAAACCAACAGGGATTCATTCAGAGATGGGGAGGGAGAGGGCAGCTGCTCACAGCACCATCCAAACTGATGTCTTATCCATGTACTGATCTAAATGTCCTTCAAACATTGTAACTGTCCCTGCTTTCACCACTTCCTCTGGAAGTTCATTCCACATACAAGCCAGCTTCAGTCTAAAATATTTACCTCTCATGACTTTTGTAAATCTTTTTCTTGCACCTTAAAATATCCCTCAGTTTTGAATCCCCAACTCGAGGGAAAAGACATCAGCCCTTCAGCTTCTCTGTACCCCTCATGATTTTATAAACCTCTGTAAAATTACCCCTTAATCTCATACTCCCCAGTGAAAAAAGTCCCAGTCTATCCAGCCTCTCCTTTTCGATCATTCCCTCCATTCCCAGCAACATCAAGGTTAATCTTTTCTGAACCCTCTTCAGCTTAATAATATCAAGGTCAGTAATATCTGGGTGAATAGTCAAGGTATTTTCTAAGGGTACGGGGGACCAAAACGAGAGGGCATAGGCTTATGGTGAGAGGGGAACATTTAAAAGCGATCTAAGGGGCAGCTTTTTCACACAGAGTGTGTTGTGACTATGGAATGAGTGGGCAGGGTGACCAACTGGACACAGTATTCCAGAAGGGGCCTCACCAATATCCTGTACAACCTCAACATGACGTCCCAATTCCGATACGAAAAGGTCTGACCAATGCAGACAAGTGTGTTAAACACCTTCTGAACCACACTATCTATATGAGACGCAAATTTTAAAGAATTATACCTGACGGCCTAGGTCTCTGTCCTACAACACTGCCATAGGCCCTACTTTTAATTGTATAGGTCCTGTTCTTGTTTGATTTACCAAATCCAATACCTCACATTAATCCAAACTAAACTCCATCTGCCACTCCTCAGCCCAGTGGGTGATATTACCACCTCCTCACCTTCCCCATTTAATTTTAAAATATCCTCCCCCTCTCCAGGAGGCCTATACACTCCGGCCTTGAGTTTCACAAAGAACCTGAGCTTGGTTTGCCTTGTGCGGTTAGGGGGAGGAGGGACAGATTGCAGACGCAGTCAGTGGGGAGGAGAGGCTGGACAGTAATCAGCGGCCTGGTGTCATTTCATGGTTTTAGGCAGAGGGCAGACACACGTTAGAGTTGGGTAATACTGATCGGTGTTTTGGGGCCAGAAATTATGGTCTTTCTCCGTCTCTGGTGATTAGTAATACATAAATATTCGAGACCCTTCATAGTGCAGAGTATGTCTGCAGGATTTCTTTCCCTAATTATGCAGACTACAGATAATAGCAATTAAAGCTTTTCGTAGTTAATTTCGATGGCATAGCACATACACTCAATATCCTACAGTTGAGACAAATATCTTGCATTTGTTTAACAATACAAAGTGTTTGTGTAGTTCAGTAATGGTAACCTGATTATAATAAATCCACGCTGGAAATGTGTTGCTGGAAAAGCGCAGCAGGTCAGGCAGCATCCAGGGAACAGGAGAATCGACGTTTCGGGCATAAGCCCTTCTTCAGGAATGGGGAAAGTTTGTCCAGCAGGCTAAGATAAAAGGTAGGGAGGAGGGACTTGGGGCAGGGGCGTCGGAAATGTGATAGGTGGAAAGAGGTCAAGGTG
>NC_057717.1:58002969-58038381 GCF_004010195.1 Chiloscyllium plagiosum | reverse complement strand
TATAATAAATCCACACCGAGCTGAAAGCTGACACTTAGAATATGACCCAAAATCTGGGTATGGTAGTGTCCCTGCCTATGATCCAGTACTCTGGATTTGATTCTAAATCCTGAATTCGTGCGGTAGTGATCATAGCTCTGAACTTGAAGGTCTGGATTCAAGTTCCGCCTGTTGCAGAGGTATGTCGCAGCATGTCAGCACAGGCTGATGAGCAAACAAACATCAAGGCCCAAAGGTCGAGGTGTAAATCTCACAGAAATGTCTCATGATACATCTGAACACACTGATCGATATAGATTTGGAATTGTGACTTGATGGAGAAGAAAGAGGTGTCAGTATTGATTTCAGAGCGTAGGCCCAGGATAACTGAAAGTACAGCCATTCGTGTTGATTGAAGTCAAATTTCGCAGCAGTAGAAGTTTATAAAATCCGAATGGTCATTGATAGGGTGAGTACTCGGGGTTTTCCCCCAGATTAGGGACATCCTAGCCTCGAGGGCATTGGTTGAAAGTGAGAGGGGAAAGGTTTTGATGAGGCCTAAAGGGCACCTTTTCACACAGAGGGTGGTGTGTGTATGGAATGAGCTACCAGAGGAAGTGGTGGGGGCTGGTACAACTACAGCATGTCAAAGGCATCTGGATGCTGACATAACTGCCGAGCATTTCCAGCAATTTTTGTATTTGTTCAAAAATGCATTCATTTTAACATAGGTATTCTGAATACATTGCACATTTTATTTTTTTTAATGACTCAGGGTCATGTAAACCTGTCTTCAAATCGACGGAGACCATTTTCTGTTCAGCATATGGCTCTGTGTATGACAGCAGCAATAATGCACCGACATGGAGCAGGGAATGTGATGGAGACATTGTTTGGACAATGTACAAGGAGACCTCACATGGTCCAGTTTGGGAGAGGATGACATTATTGTGTGATTCAGCTCAGAGAGGGAGAAAATGTAATCTGCCCGAGAAGGAATGGCCTATTGCACTCTCTCTCCTTCATTTTTCCTCATCACAGCAATGTGTGCGAGCTAAAAAAAACGCTACAGTCATCGTTACCATTTTTGTTTTCATAGAATTCCTGCAGAATAGAAACAGACCCTTTGGCCCAACACGTTGATACCAACCTTCTAAGAGCCGTTACCCTACGTTTACCCCTGACTAATTTAACTAACCGAAAAATCCCTGAACACTGTGGACAATTTAGCACGACCAATCCACCTAACCTGCACAGATTTGGGCTGTGGGAGGAAACTGGAGCACCCATTAGAAGCTCACACAGACAGGGGAGAATGTGAAACTCCACGCAGATAGTCGCCCGAGGCTGGAATCAAACCTCAGTCCATGGTGTTGTGAAGCTGCAGTACTAACCACTGAGCCACCATGCTGCTCTTTGGGCGATCTCTGACCAGAATAATTGGAATCTCCTCACTGCCAAATGCAAAGGGAATTCAGCCAAATCCAACTGTTCCAGGATGAAGCCCCATTGCTAGCAGCTTGTGCGAGTAGAATATCTTCAGAATAACATTTTGGACAATCTCTCAATTTTTACTTTTGTCAGAAGTTACACTAATATCTGGGCAAAGTTCCTTCAACTTGAAATTGCAGATATTTTGTTTATGTGTGTGTGTGTATGTGTGTGTGTGTGTGAGTGTGTGTGTATGCATGTGTTTGTGTGAGAGTACAAAGAAGAAAGAAAATTTACAGCCCAGCAACAGGCCGTTCAGTCCTCCAAGCCTGAGCCAATGAAAATCTACTGTCGAAAACTGTCGGTCAATTCCTAAGCATTTGTATCCCTCTGCTCCCCATCTACTCATGCATTTATCCAGATGCATCTTAAATAAATCTAACATGCCTGCTTGTACCACCTATGATGGCAACGCGTTCCAATTGCCCAAACCTCCGTTGAAGTACTTGCCGTGTGTACCTCCCATAAACTTTCCACCCCTCACCTCGAAACTGTGACCTCTCGTTATTGAATTCTTCACCCTGAGAAAAAAGCTTGTCTTTATCCTCCCTGTCTATACCCTTCATGATTTTGTAAACCTCAATCAGGTCCCCCCTCAATCTCCTTTTTTTCTGACTTACTCAACCTTTCTTCATAGCTAGCACCTTCCATATCAGGCAACATCCTCGTAAACCATCTTTGCATGCTCTCCAAAGCGTCCACATCATTTTGGCAATGTGGCGACCAGAACTGTACACAGTATTCTAAATACGGCCGAACCAAGGACTTGTACAATGTTAACATGACTTGCCAATTCTTATACTCAATATCCTGCCAAATGAAGGCAAGCATATTTTCTCGAATACTCTATCCACCTGTGCAGCAACTTTCAGGGTACAATGGACCTACACTTCCAGATCTCTCTGCACATAAACTTTTCCCAAGGCTCTTCCGTGCATTGTATAATTCGCTCTAGAATCAGTATTGCCTAAATGCATCACCTCACATTTGGTTGGATTAAAAACCATCTGTCAACTTTCCGCCCAACTCTCCTTTATATCCTCCTGTATTCTCTGACAGTCCCTTCTTGTTTCTGCTCCTCCACCCATCTTCATGTCTTTTGCAAACTTGCTAATCATACCAACAGTGCCCTCTTCCAGATGATTTATAAATATTACAAACAACAGTGGCCCCAACACTGACCCCTGTGGAACACCACGACTCACCTTTCTCCATTTCGAGAACCTCCCTTCATCTACTACTCTCTGTCTCCTGTTTCTCATACAGTTCTTTATCCACCTAACTCGAACAACCTGGACACCATATGACTTCAATTTCTCCATTAGTCTACTATGGGGAACGTGTGCGTGTGCACGTGCCACTGTTTTTAGAACGGGGAATATCGATTCTTTATTTGCAATATCCAAACCGCTTGCCATTCATCTTTCCACCATAGTTTGAGTAACATTGCCCTGGATCATAAACGTGCTATTTCAGCTGATTAAAGAAACTAGCCTAACTTGTTCCTAAAACTGACACTGACCCAGTCTGAGACTAATATCATCGGCTATCTCACCAACCTGGTTACATTTAACATTTGTTCTGAGCAGAGGAGGAGTGCGACTAGAAAATGAAACAGTGACCCAAAGAGCAAGGTAATTATAGACCGGTGAGCCTGATGTCAGTGGTGGGTGAATTGATGAAGGGGATTCTCAGGGGCAGGATTTACAAACATTTTGGAAGGCAAGGGCTGGTCGGAGTTGTCAACGTGGCTTTCTGCGTGAGAAATCATGTCTCATTAATTTGATTGAGTTTTAATAAGAGGTGACAAAAATGACTGGCAAAGGCACTTTGGTAGACATTATCTACATGGACCTCAGTAAGGTGTTCACAACATTCCGATTGGTAGATAGATTAGGAAGTTTCATTCACAAGGGATACTGAGGAAGCTAGTCACAATTGGCTTGAGGGAAGAGGGGTATTTTTTCAGACTGGAGGCTGGTGAGCAGCAGTGTGCTGTAAGAATCAGTTCTGAGTTCATTGCATTTCATCATTTATTTCAAAGATTAGGATGTGAATATCGGGGCCATAGTTAGTAAGTTTACAGATGCAATGTGACTGGTCCAACTACTCACTGTGAAGCAAAACACCATTTATTTAAACACGACATATAAAATGAAACTAAAGAAAGAAGAATTTAGAATAAGGTAATTTTATTGGACATGTTAACAGAATAATGGATCGAGGAGCTATTTCTAATGAACTGTTCCAATATAGGAAAATCCCATAAACACAGTCCCTGGCAGAAAGGAAAATTCAGACACAGAATATCACAAACAATTCTCCAATCCAGGAATTAAAAACTACATTTAGGGAGAGTAGCAGCCAGGAGACATTCACTGAAACTGCCAACTATTTTGAGACCCCAATAGTTTCTGATTTTAATGAGAAACCAAAACTCAGAGATCCTAATCTGTGAAAGCTGCCACACCCATTCAGGCTGCACTAAAATTAACCAAAGGACTCCTTCACTGTTTACTCAAGTGGCCTTAACTAACCAGCTTGGAAACGATCTTTCAATCCCTCTCTGAAAAGAAACAAGGAAGAAAATGACCTATTTAGCTGCAGCATCATCACACTTGTCAGTACATCGAGCTGTGAAACAGGAACCAGGGGTAACCCAGTCAGGCCCTTGGTCCTGTCCAATCGGACGAGGAAGATGCCATTCAGTCCCATGAGTCACTTACACAGGAACAGGAGGAGGCTATTTAGCCCGTTAAGTCACTTCCACAGCAACAGGAGGAGGCCATTCAGCCCCTTCAGTCTCTTACACAGGAATAGATTAGATTACTTACAGTGTGGAAACAGGCCCTTCGGCCCAACAAGTCCACACCTTCCGTCGAAGTGCAACCCACCCATACCCCTACATTTACCCCTTACCGAACACTACGGGCAATTTAGCATGGCCAATTCATTTGACCTGCACATCTTTGGACTGTCGGAGGAAACCGGAGCACCTGGAGGAAACCCAGGCAGACACGGGGAGAACGCACAAACTCCACGCAGTCAGTCGCCTGAGGCAGGAATTGAAACCGGGTCTCTGGCGCTTTGAGGCAGAAGTGCGAACCACTGTGCTACCGTGCCACCTACGGAAGAGGCCATTCAGCCCCTTTGGTCTCTTACACAGGAACAGGAGGAGGCAATTCAGCCCTTTAAGTCACTTATGCAGGAACAGGAGGAGGCCATTCCCTCCTCAAATCACTTGCAAAGGGACAGAATGAGGTAATTGATGCTGATTCCTGATGAATGGCTTATGCCAAAAACGTCGATTCTACTGCTCCTCGGATGCTGCCTGACCTGCTGTGCTTTTCCAGCAATCCACTCTCTACTCTGATCTCCAGCATTAGCAGTCCATAAGACCATAAGACATAGGAGTGGAAGTAAGGCCATTCGGCCCATCGAGTCCACTCCTCCATTCAATCATGGCTGATGTGCATTTCAGCTCCACTTACCAGCGTTCTCCCCGTAGCCCTTAATTCCTCTAGACAACAAGAATCTATCAATCTCGGCCTTGAAGACATTTAGCGTCCCATATGTTAGGCCTGTCATTCCAGGGATCATCCGTGTGAATCTCCGCTGGACACGTTCCAGTGCCAGTATGTCTTTCCTGAGGTGTGGGGACCAAAACTGGACATAGTACTCCAAATGGGGCCTAACCAGAGCTTTATAAAGTCTTAGTGGTACATCTCTGCTTTTATATTCCAACCTTCTTGAGATAAGAGACAACATTGCATTCGCTTTCTTAATCATGGACTCAACCTGCATGTTTACCTTTAGAGAATCCTCGACTAGCACTCCCAGATCGCTTTGTGCTTTGGCTTTATTAATTTTCTCACCATTTAGAAAGTAGTCTATGTTTTTATTCTTTTTGCCAAAGTGCAAGACCTCGCACTTGCTCACGTTAAATTCCATCAGCCATTTCCTGGACCACTCTCCCAACCTGTCTAGATCCTTCTGTAGCCTCCCCACTTCCTCAGTACTACCTGCCTGTCCACCTAACTTCGTCCTCACTGTTTCCTAATTGATGCTCTAACATGATGACCAAGTGGAGCAGATGGTGCACAGACAGACTGCGTCACATTGTTCCTCCTGGCTCCGCTGCTCATGATACACACGTGGGACTTTAACATGGTTTTCTAGTGTTGAGGAGGGAAGTCATATGTCTTGAATGAAGTCTCAAGAAGGCATCTTCCATTTCCAAAAAGACAGCCTGGTATTCTCTTTGTCGGGCGGAAATGGATGGGAATGTCTACCTATTTCAGCTGCAAGGTAATGTGGCTGCTCGTGGGGATTGTGAACAATATGACGTTCAGTACCGGTTCACATGCTGACTGCACAATAGCGTTGGGAGAGTTAATTAAGGCATATAAACTATTAGGAAAGCCATGTCGGACTGCTAAATGGACACTCTAAGTTCAAATAATGCTGATCTTGTTCATGTTAATCAAGTCCAGTGCACATCCTGTTCAGTGTAACATGTATGCCTTACTCTGTCCAAGTCTATTTCCACCCTATGATCTGCCTGGCCATGCTAACTATGATCTGCCTCTACTGCTCAGAAATAAAGTGTTTCCCTTTACTGAGGTACACGTGGCAATAAATTAAACCAATCAATCCTGGGTAAAGTATGGAATTTCTCACCCTTTCAATGTCTCTTTTGGAAATAAGTGATCGCTGCCATTCCTCTTGTTTCAGTGTCACCATTTCTTCGTCTCTCACAGCTCTACAGATTAAACACTCAGCTTCTTCACTCTATCCTCATGTTACCATCATCCGTGTCTGTGGTAAGGACATCATTCCTTACAAAGGTGAACAAATCTGTAGAGAGTTCCCCAAATGGTCTCTCAGCAAGGCTCTACAACAGCAGGAAGATGGCTTTACTTATGTACTTGAATCATCTTACAACGAAGGACAGCATACAATTGACTGCACCCATTACTTACACACGGTTTGATTCAGAGCAGTTAGCATAGACTTGTGAGTGGGAGATCATGCTTCCCAAATTTGTTAGAGTTCTATGATGAATAGACCAAGAAGGTTGATGAGGGCCGAGTGGTAGACGTAATCTCAATGGATTTCAGTAAGGCTTTTGATAAGGTCCCACATGGCAGGCTGCTCTGGAAGGTTCCGTTACGTGAAATGCTTGCGGAACTGGCCAATTGGAGAGACAGTTGGCTTGATGGTAGGCAGCAGAGGGTTTAGTGGAAGGATGAAGGTCGGACTGGTGGCTGGGTCCATAGCTGTTTGGTATCTATGGTTTGGCTGAAAATGTACAAGGCATATTTAGTAAGTTTGCAGATGACACTAAAGTAAGTGGTATCGTGATCAGTGAGGAAGTTTAACAGAAATTGCAGCAGGACCTTAATCAGGTGGGGAAGTGGGCCGAGAAATGGCAAATGGAATTTAATATAGATGTGTGAGGTCTTGCATTTTGTAAACTCAAATCAAAATAAGAGTTTCATGGTGAATCGGAGGGCCTTCAGGGGTGTAGTGGGCAGAACGACCCTGGCGTTCAGGTGCACGGTTCTCTGAGAGTGGAGTCACAGGTAGTTAGGGCAGTGAAGAAGGCTTTTAGCACACTGGCTTTCATGAATCAGGGCATTGAGTATAGAAGTTGGGAATTTATGTTGCAGTTACCCCAGGACTTTGGTAAGGCCGCACTTGGAGTATTGTGTTCTGTTTTTGTCACGCTGTTTTAGGGGGGATGTTTTGAAATTAGAAAGACTGCAGAAGAAATTTACAAGGGCGTTGCCAGGACCCAATGATCTGAGCTATAGCGAGAGGTTAGACAAGCTAGGACCTTTTCTTTAGAGTGTTGGAAACTGAGGGGGGACCTTGGAGAGCTGTATAAGATCACGAGGGGTATGGATAGAGTTAATGTTCTCAGTCTTTTTCCAAGGTTTAGAGTCGAGGATTAGAAGGGATCAGTTTCCGTTGAGAGGGGAAGGAATAAAAGGGAACCTGAGGGGCCACTTCTTCACACTGAGGATGGTACTTGGATGAGCTGCCAGCAGGTCTTGTTGAAGGGAGTACATTAACAACATTTCAAAAGCATTTGGATAAATATGTGGATAGGAAATGACTGGAAGGATATGGGCCAACTGCAGGAAATGGGGTTAGCATGGATGGATATTTTAAACGTGGAGTCAAACCCCTTTGTTAATTAAAACCAAACACCCAGAAAAGCTCGCCTCACCTCATAATCTTTTAAAATATGAGTGACACAAATCTCCTACATTCTGCTATTTAAACAAAAGTTCACAAGGATCTAAACTGATATCTTTATTAATGTTCTTCTGATTAGAATGCTATACCTCTAACAACTTTCGTGCATGTCTTTGTTTCGCCAGTCCTAGGATGTGTGTGTAGTCCCAGTCAAAGTGCTGTCCTTCTTTGTCTGTATGTATGGAAACTAGTGATAGTGGGTCATGTCTTTTAGTGGCCAGTTGGTGTTCATGTATCCTGGTAGCTCGATATACACTGTTTAATCAGTGTGTGTTTCAGATAAGGAAGATTGTTCATATGTGTACAACACTTTCTGAATGAACAATGGTGACACGGTTAACAAAAAATGGTGCACATGATGTATAACATTTAAAAAGTATTAAAACATTATTTGATGCTCATCTGAAGTGATACGTTCCCCTTGTCTCAACGTTCCCCCTTTTCTGGGATTCCTTAATCTTGTCTCTTATTCTTATCAGGCTGTGTGTTATAAATCTTGCTCATGGTATCCCAACTTATTTCAGTTAATCGCATTCCTACCGGGACTTCAATATGTTGGCCCGCTGGGTCTTTCCAAAGCTAGTTTCTGTCATATTATTGGAGATGAAAGTTCTGGCAACAGACTCAGCATTTGAACACGTTAATGTGTTGTAAATGCACTGTACAAAGGATCACAGCACACAGGAATAGCTAAAACATTGAGGGATGTACATCTAATTCTTTCAATAATCTAGATTTCTCATTTTTCTTAGCTCCACATCTGCATCCTGTCTCTCGTCATCTCTTTGTATCTCGTTAAAAAATCCCCCAATTATTCTTTGTGTCCCATCTCTCAAAACTCCTTCTTTTGGTTTACATCTATTGCTCTCTTCTTGATGTAATGTGATTACAATTGAGCAATGTAACTCCAAAGACATTCGGGAGGAGCTGGCCTGAGTTAATTGGAAGGGAAGCTGAGCAGGAAAGACCACGGAGCAGCAAAGACAGGAGTTTCTGGGGATAATTCGGAACATAATGAAAATCATCTGAAAAAAGATGAAACATATTCATGCGAGGACAAGGCAGCCATGAGTGATGAGGCAAGTAAGGGACAGCATCAAACGAAAAGAGAAAACATACAATGTGGTGAAGATTGTTCGGAATCCAGAGAATCCATTAGCTTTGGAATTACATAAGGCTCGCTTCACTGACACTACAGAGCTTTTAATTATGGTCGGGGAGAGAAACAGAGGGAAACACATTCACTTTAACACCGAAGATGGAGTTAATGAAGGAAAAAGATTCAGAGGAATTAAACAGTTGAATTAAAATCAGTTCAATGCCTTTGTGGAATGTGTCAGATTGAAAGCATGACCCAGAGAGAGAGAACCTCAACAGAATAAGAATAAAAAAGGGAACTATTTCTACAGCAGAAACCAGGTTAGGTCACTGTGTGCAGGGCTGATGGATGAATGGGTCTCAGTGAGAATTGGGGAATAGACAGCAGAATTGCATTGCAGATATTGCAGCTCGAAACTGCGTATTCATGTAGTGCTGTAGACCACAGCAGCAGAAGAAGAAGACATGCGTTCAATCACAACCTGAAACCTTTTTGCCCAGGATAATCCTTCAGTTTGCCATGACCATCAACACCATCTATGGCTCAGTGATGAGTGTAGGTGTACGTGTCAGGGTCAGAACCATGTGAACCTAAACCTGATGCTAACCCATTAAAGCTACCGCAATTGAACAAAAGATCTGATCGAAGCTCCGCGGTCCTGTCACATTCAGTCATAAATGGTGACGAACGATTAAATAAATGACTAGAGGAGAGGGCTCCACAAACATCCCCATCCCAAATAATCGAACAGACTTGCACTTAAGTGTAAAAGACAATGATGTATATCTGTACCATCCTCAGCCAGAAGTGTTGAGTGGATGATCCACCTCACCCTCCTCATGATGCCCATAGAAACACAGATGCCAGTTTTCAACAAAATGGATGTACTGCACGTGCCATGAAGAAACAGCTGAACAAAGTGGATACGACAAAGGCAATGGGCCCTGACCCCATTCCTGCAATAGGACTGAAGACTTATGCTGCACAACAAGCCGTGTCCCGGGGGAAGCTGTTTCATTCCAGATCCCTGGCAATGTGGGAAATTACTCAGCTATGCCCAGTCCCCTAAGAGGAGAATAAATACAATCTGAACATTTACCAGCCCCTCAGTCCCATCACGACAGTCAAACTAATGGGAGGTCTTTTTGACAGAGCTGTCAAGCAGCACAGAAATAACCTGCTCAGTGTGGATCCTGATACGTCCCCATGTGGAGATGGTGCTGTTGTGAAAATGTCACAGGATTATTAATCCAGACCAGACTAATGCTCTGGCAGCTGGTGGAAGTTAAAAACAATTAATACTATATCGAGATGTAAAGTCTGGTGTCAGTAATGGTGACCCTAAAGCTATTGTCGATTGTAAACATCAATTTCCCTCCCCAGTGTACTTTCAGGAAGTGAATCTCCTGTGCGTTCCTGGTCTGGCCGTAAAGTGACTCCTGACACACAGACATGTGATAAACTCTTCAATGGTCTCTGAATCGGCCAAGCAAGACACTCAATTGTATCAAAATGCTCGGGGTTTTAAAGGGTAAAACCGAACAGAATACCCAGCTCCAGCCTCGGTATCGGAAAAGGGAACGGGAAACACAGTCCTGTCGACACTGCAGAGACCTCCTTCCTAACCTCTCAGGACTTGTAACAACATTTACAGAGCTTTCCCACAGACTGCACAGAAACATCAGTAAAAGAGTAGGTCACACAACATAATGAGCCTTCCCCATTCTACTTCATGTTCAAATATCTCCTCAATGCACTTATCCCTCTCAACGTACATATCCGTAATATGATTAACCTTGAGAAGCTATAAAATAGGAAGTGTAGTAGCCCCTTTGACCCATTGAGTTTTCTACCCAATTCAATATAATGATGGCTGGCCCTTTATTTCCACACCGTGCTCTTTCTTTCTGCGCCCCCCCCCCTCCCCACAACCCCACCTTCCCCCACCCCATCCCTTTAGTATCACAAAATCCTTATTTATATTCAGTATTTTGGCTTGCAGGTGCGAGCACATTCCCTAGGTTCACCAATCTAGAAGTGCAGACATTTATTCTCATCTCAATGCAGTGTGCCCTGCCTGTACCTAGTACTATGGCCATTGTTTTAGACATCCCAGCCTGGGGAATTATCACCCGTGCTTCCATACTGTCTCACCCTGTCAAAGTTTTATATATCTCACTGAGATCTCCACCCATTTTCCTAAAGTCCATGGAATACAGGCCCAGTCGCCCCAAACTATGCTCTCACAACAAGCTTTTCATCCCAGAGATCAGTCTGGTCATCCTACGCTGCTCTTCCTCGATGTCAGGTTTGTCCTTTATTATGTAAGGAGACCAAAACTGCACACAATGGTGATGAACGATTAAATAAATGACTGCACAATGTTCGAGATGGGGTCTCATCAAGGCCCTGTACAGCTGCAGTAAGACACCCTTACTCCTGGACTCACATCCCCTGAAATGAAGGTCAACACACCATTTATCTTCCTAACTGCTTTCTGTTCCTGCTATGATGATTTCAGTGACTGGTTTACTGCTTTCTGTTCCTGCTATGATGATTTCAGTGACTGGTTTACAGGGAGATCCAGATCTTTTTCAATGTTACAGCTCCCCACCTGGCGGTTTAATGTATACTGGTCAGCGTGCCAATGCCAATCTTAGTATTGACTTCTGGCTTCAGAACTCACTGCCCTACATGGGCCTCGGAGGTTTATGCAGAAGGAAACAATGAAAAGGAGCATACGCCCCTTTGTAGACCAACATGTTTCAAACAATCCCTTTTCAAACGATAGGCTGCCAATGAATATATTGCCACCGTCACCTCTCCTCACACTGCTCTCCAACTGTCACGTATTTGTGCATTCATTCCACTCGTCTCAGTCACCTTCGAGCTTTTTTACGACTTCCTCATCCATACACAATCGAACATCCTTTTGTGCTGTCAGCAGGCCTGGATATATTGTATTTAACTCCAACAACCAAATGTTTAATGGGTATTGTGAACATCTGGGGCCAAGCACTGACCCCTGTGATACTTCAGCAACCTTCCTCTGTTAAAGAAAAACAGTTTTTAAAAATTTCTTTACTTCGTGAATCTGAGTGTGACTGGCTGGGCCAGCACTTATTGTCCGTCTCTAGTTGCCCTTGAGAATGTGGTGGTGAATTGCCTTGTTGAACCGCTGCAGTCCACGCTATGGTTGACCTCCAATGCCATTAGGGAGGGAATTCCAGGGTTATGACCCAAGGACAGTGAAGGAATGGTGATATATTCTACCTCACATTCTATATAGCTATGGAGAAGGAGCGGATTAGGCAAAATGGGCGGATATTTCATTGGGGAAGTGGAAACTATGATGCGATTAAATATGAGTTAGGAAGCATGGACTGGGAGCAATTGCTCCATGGAAAGGGCACTATAGACATGTGGAGACTGGTTAAGGAACAGTTGTTGCAAGTGATGCACAAATGTGTTCCTCTGAGACAGGCAAGAATGGGTAAGATAAAGGAACCTTGGATGACGAGAGCGGTGGAACTTCTCGTCAAAAGAAAGAAGGCAGCTTACGTAAGGTGGAGGAAGCAAGGGTCTTGGTCAGCTCTAGAGGATTACAGGCAGGCGAGGAAGGAGCTCAAAAATGGCCTGAGGAGAGCCAGGAGAGGGCATGAGAAAGGCATGGCTGAACAGATTAGGGAGAACACAAAGGCATTTTACACTTATATGAGGAATAAGAGCACTGGAGTCGTACCTGAGGACTGGAGAGAGGCAAATGTAATTCCTCTCTTCAAGAAAGGAAATAGGGAAATCCCCGTCAATCACAGACCAGTACGTCTCAGGTCTGTCATCTGCAAGGTGTTAGAAAGGATTCTGAGGGACAGGATTTATGACCATCTGGAAGAGCATGGCTTAATTAAGTGCAGTCAACATAGCTTTGTGAGGGGCAGGTTATGCCCCCAAACCTTGCTGAGTTCTTTGAGGATGTTACTAGGCAAGTTGATGAGGGTCGAGCTGTGGATGTTGAGTATGTGGACTTCAGCAAGGCATTTGATAGGTTCCCCATGGTCGGCTCTTTCAAAAGGTCAGGAGGAATGGGATACAGGTCAACCTAGCTGTCTGGATACAGAATTGGCTGGCCAACAGAAGACAGCGAGTGGTAGTAGAAGGAAAATACTCTACTTGGAAGTCAGTGGTGAGTGGTGTTCCACAGGGCTCTGTCCTTGGGACTCTATTGTTTGTAATTTTTATTAATGGCTTGGATGAGGGGATTGATGGATGGGTCAGCATGTTTTCAGCCGACACAAAAGTTGAAGGTGTCGTTGACAGTATAGAGGGCTGTTGTAGGCTGCAGCGGGACATTTACAGGATGCAGAGATGGGCTGAGAGGTGGCAGATGGAGTTCAACCTGGATAAATGTGAGGTGGAAGCATTTGAATTTGAAAGCTGAGTACAAGGATTAAGGATAAGATTCCTGGCAGTGCGGAGGAACAGAGGGATCTTGATGTGAAGGTACATAGATCCCTTAGAACCCAAGTGGACAGGGTTGTTAAAGCATATGGTGTTTTGGCTTTCATTAACAGGGTGACTGAGTTTAGGAGTCATGAGATCTTGTTGCAGACCTATAAAACTTTGGTTAGACCGCACCTGGTTCTGGTCGCCCTATTATGGGAAAGATGTGGATGTTTTGGAGAGGATTCAAAGGAGGTTTACCAGGATGCTGCCGAGACTGGAGGGCTTATCTTATGAAGAGAGGTTGACTGGGCTCGGACTTTTTCATTGGAGAAAAGGAGGAGGAGAGGGGCCTAATTGAGGTATTCAAGATAATGAGAGGCATAGATAGAGTTGATAGCCAGAGACTATTCCCCAGGTCGGAAATTGTTAACACGAGGGGTCATAATTTTTGGCTGGTTGGAGGAAAGTATAGAGGCGATGGCAGAGGCGGGTTCTTTACGCAGAGAGTTGCGAGAGCGTGGAATGCCATTAGCAGTTGTGGAAGCAAGGTCATTGGGGACATTTAAGAGACTGCTGGACATGCATATGGTCACAGAAACTTGAGGGTACATACTTGAGGATCAGTGGTCAGCACAACATCGTGGGCTGAAGGTCCTGTTCTGTGCTGTACTGTTCTATGTTCTACTTCCAAGTCAGGATGGTGAACGGCTCGGGGGAACTTGAAAATGATTGTGTTCGCATACATCTGCTACCCTTGTCCTTCTAGATAGACGTGGTCGTGTGTTGGGAAAATGGTGTCTGGGGATCTTTGGTGAAACATTTCAGTGCAGCTTGTAGATAGTAAAAAAAAACTGCTGCTGCTGAATTCTGATGGTGGAGCATTGTGGATGAAGTGACAGTCAAACTGGGTGTTTTGTTCTGGATGCTATCAAGCTTATTGAGTGTTGTTGGGGCTGAACCCATCCAGGCAAATGGGGAGTACTCCATCACACTTCTGAGTTATGCATTATAGATTATGGACAGGCCTTTGGAAGTCTTGAGGTGAGTTACTCGCCGCAGTATTCCTAGCTTCTGACCTGCTCTTGTAGTTACTTCGATTTTGTGGGCGAGTCCAATGAGTTTCTGAGCAATAATTACCCCACAGGATTTTGATATTGAGGGATGCAGTGATGCTAACACAATTGAATGCCAAGGGGCAGTGGTTTGATTGCATTGTATTGGTGATGGTCACGGTCTGGCATTTGTGTGGTGTCAATATTATTTGCCACTTGTCAGCCTGGATACTGTCCAGATCTTGTCCCATTTGGGCATGGATTGCTTCAGTATCTGAGGACCCACAAATGTTGCTGAATATTATGCAATCATTGGCGAACATCCCACTTCTGACATTATAATAGAGGCAAGGTAATTGATGAAGCAGCCCTGAACGCGCCTGGGCCTAGGCCACTCCCCGAGGGATTCCTATAGACCTGTCCTGGAGCTGAGTTGACTGACCTTCATCAACAATGACCATCTTCCTACGTGCCAGGTATGAATCTAGCCAGCGGGGAGTTTGCCTCTGATAAATATTGATTCGAGTTTTGCTAAGGCCCCTTGATGCCACACTTGGTCGAAGGCAGCCTGTTTTAAAGGGCTGTCACTGTCACCCCACCTTTGGAATACAGCTCTTTTGTCCATGTTGAACCAAGGTAATGAGGTCAGGAGCTGAGTGACCCTGGTGGAGCCAAACTGGGCATCATTGACCCGGTTATTGCTGAGCAGTTGCTGCTTGAAAGCACTGACACCTTCCATCACTTTACTGATGATCGAGAGTAGACTGATGGGGTGGTAATTGGTCAGATTGGATTTGTTCTGCTTTTTATGTGCAGGAGATACCTGGGTACTTTTCCACACAATCGGGTAAAAGTCATTGTTGTAACTATATTTGTACTGCTTGGCTAGGGAAGTGGCAAGTTCTTGAGCGCAAGTTTTCAGTACTATTGCCAGAATGTATTCAGGGTATGTACCCTTTGAAGTATCCAGTGTCTCCAACTGTTTCTAGATATTGCATGGACTGAATTGAATTGGTTGATGCTGGTAACAGAATTACTGAGGCCTACTGGAGGAGTCTAAGATGGATCATCCAATCCGCATTTGTGACTGAAGATTGTTGCAAATGCATCAGCCTTATCTTATACACTGAAGTGCTGGGCTCTTCCTTCATTAAGGATGGGGATACTTGTGGAATCTCCTCCTCCAATGACTTGTTTAATTGTCCCTACCGTTTCTGGACGAAATGTGGAAGAACTGCAGAGCTTAGATCTGATCCGTTGCTTGTGGGATCACATAGCTCTGTCTATCACTTACTGCTTATGCTGTTTGGCGCACAAGTTGTCCTGTTTGGTGGCTTCGTCAGGCTGACAACTCATTTTCAGGTATGCCTGGTGCTGCTTCTGCCATCCTGCACACTCCATTGAACCAGGGTTGATCCTATGGATTGGTGGTAATTGTTGCAAGTGGGATATTCCAGGCCATGAGGTCGTGCGGGAGTACAGTTCTGCTGCTATTGATGACCCACAACACCTTATGGAAACCCAGAAATGAACTACTAGATGTATTCGAAGTCTGTCCTATTTAGTATGTTGATAGTGCCGCCAAATATGATGGAGGTTATTCTCAATGTGAAGGTGTGACTCTCTCCACAATGACTATGCAATGGTCACTCTTACTGATACTGTCATGGACAGATACTTCTGCAACTGGCAGATTAGTAAGGATGAGGTCAAATGTCTCTTCCCTCGTGTTAGTTCCCTTACGAACTGCGGCAAACCCAGTTTTGCATTTATATCCTTTAGGACCCGACTAGTTCGATCAGTAATGCTGCAGCTGAGCCACACTTGGTGGTGGACATTGAAATCCCCAAGCCAGAGTACATTTTGCGTCCTTGCCACACTCAGTGCTTCCTCCACGTGTTTTTCAGCATGGAGGAGGACTGATTCATCTGTTAAGATAGGCTGGCACATGGTATTCAGTTTGAAGTTTTCTTTCCCATGTGTAAACTAACATCATAAGACTTCATGGGATACAAAGTCACTAGTTGAGGACTCCCAGAGCAATTTCCTTCCAATTGTATCCCATTGCACCGCCACTTTTGCTGTGTCTGTCCTGCTGGTGAGACAGCAGATATCCGGAGAAGATGATGGGATGTCTGGGACATACTCATACTTACAGAATCATGCCTTATAGACAAATTCATGCTGTTGCTTGACGAGTCTGTTTATTTTATTCACTGTTTCCTGCCAGCTGTCCCACTCTAGAAACATGGCCATATATTCAGCTCAATCCACTCAGGTTTCATTTTGCAAACTAGCTTTACCAAAACTTTCTTGAAAATCCAAACACTTGTCTCCCAGTCCGTTTTTCAAACACAATTACCATTTGATAAATCCATGTTACTGTTGTCTATGACCATTTATTTCTCCTGAACCATTTACTAATTATGTCCTATGTTCCATGTACTAGACCCTTTTTCCACACCCGACTTGGTTTTACTGGTATTGTTAGAAAGTTCAGCGAAGACAGAACTGAAGTAGCTGTTTCATTGTTCTGCCAATTCCCTGATCCCTATTCGCACTTCTCTGGTTTCAGATTGTCAGGAAACTGCACTTGTTCTCTTATACTTCTCACATTGACATGATTTGACAAGCTATTCCAGTTCATCCTTATAACATTTGTGAATATGCTCTTCAGAAGCCCATCAAATCCTGCCTTCAGCCACTCAGTAATTGACCTTCCACACCATACACTCACAGGAGCATAGACCAACAGAAATACAGCACGATCTATATTGTTCCCTCTTTCCAACACCAGGTCCATAGCAGGGAATGTTATGACACTTCCAATTGCTCGTTCAAGTACTTTTTGATGGTTGTGAGGTTACTTGAGATAACCCCCCTCTCAGGAAGAGCATTCCAGACCCCAACAGTCCCCTGGTGAAGAACAATCCTTAAATTCTCTCTAATCCTCAAACCCTTCACTTTAAAAGTGTGCTCGCTTGTTCTCGACTATCTTACTAAAAGGAACAGCTGTTGTCTATCCACACATGTCCATGCTCCTCGTAATCTTATCCTTCTGAACCACATCCCACTCAGCCTCTCTGCTCCAAAGTAAACAACCCGAGCTTACCCAGCCTCTCTCCATAGCTGATATGCTCCATCCAAGGGAACATCCTGGTGAATCCCCTCTGCATACATACCATATCCTTTCTTTTATGTGGCTTCTAGAACTACATAGAGTACTCCATCTTGGCCAAACCAACACTCTGTATAGCTCTTATAATCTACGCTTCGATTGATAAACGATCCACCCCAAGGTCCACTTCTTAACTAGTTCATTACCCTGCTCAGTCCCATTCAGGGATGTGTGGAGAAGCACCCTCTGAACTTCCGAGTGTGCTGCCATTCATTGAGTCCTCCCCTGTCTGGTTCCTTCTTCCGCAGTGCATCACATCACATTTATCAGGGTTCCGTTCCAACTGCCATTGATCTGACTATCTGACCATTTCATCTGTATCTTCCTGCAACTTAAGACGTTTCTCCTCACTGCCAACCAAGCGGGCAAACGCAAACTTACTTATCACAATCCCCAACCCCTTCACTCACCGTTTCATTCACATCTACACCATTTATGAATGCCACAAATAAAAGGGACACAACAGAGATCCCTGTAGTACACCAGGGGACACTGGTCTCCAGTCACACAAACAACCTTCTCCCACCACCCTCCGTCTCCTGCCAATAAGAAAATTTTCGTTGTAATTTGTCACTTTATCCTTGATTCCATGAGATTTTACTTTATTTTAAAGTTTCCCAAATGGGGCTTCGTCAAAGGCATTGCTGCAAAACTAATTAAGCGACCTCCTCAAAGTAATTCAAACAAATTCATTAGATGTGCTTTCCTTCTGATAAAGTCATGATGATTATTCCTGATGAAACTTTGCTACTCTGATTGGAGTTCAATTTTCTCCTTCGATATTTTCTCCAGTAGTGTCGCTAACAGTGATCTAATACTCCCTGGTCTATCTCTACTACCCATACTGTGAAGTTAAAAATGACACAACACCAGGTTACAGTCCAACAGGTTTAACTGGAAGCACACTAGCTTTCGGAGCGACGCTTCTTCAACAGGTGATAGTGGAGGACACAATTGCAAGGCACAGAATTTATAGCAAAAGTTTACAGTGTGTGTAACTGAAATTATACGTTGAAAAGTACCTTGATTTTCTGTTGAGTCTTTCATCTGTTCGAATACAACCACGATAGTTTCACTTCTTTTTAAAAGTTGCATTCTCAGGTTAACTATAACAATTGGGTTAGTTTCACAATATGTCAAAGGTATTAGCGGCCTGTGTTCTCTGTCTATGTCTATGAAGTTTAGATGGATTCTAATCTAAAACGTGAGATAATCGAGTTTTACAATAATTCGTGCAGTTTTTGAGCAAAATACAATGTAACTCTGTCAGTACAAATTCACCCCAAAAAATATATGTGTGCGTGTGGTTGTTTTGTGTCTATCTGTGTGTGTGTCTGTCTGGGTTGGGGGTTGTGAGTGTGAGAGAGTGTACATGTGTGCCTAGTGAGTGTAGAGTGTCTTAAGTCTGTAAGGAAATGAATGTGTGAGTGTGTGTGTGTCTGGAGTGGGAGGTTGTGAGTGTCTGTGAGAGAGAGCGTATATGTGTGTGCATGAATGTAGAGTGGTCGAAGTCTCTGAGAGGCTGCATATGTGAGTGTCGGAGTTTGTGTGTCTGTAAGGATGTGTGTGAGGGTCTGTGTGCGTGTCTGTGCACATGTGTGTCCGTGTGTATATGTGTGTATATGAATAACTCTGTGTGTGTCCGTATGTGTATATAGTGCATTGGTTGTCACCTGTAGTGTGACATGAACTCAAGGTCCTGGTTGAGGCCCTCCCTATGGGTACCGAACTTAGCTATCAGCCTCTGCTTTGCCACTTTTCACTGCTGCCTGTCCCGAAGTCTGCCTTGCAGGATGGTCACCCAAAGGTCCAAGGCTGAATGACCTGGACCGCAGAAGTGTCCCCAACTGGGAGGGAACACTTCTGTCTGTTAATTGTTATGCGGTGACCATTCATCCGTTGCCATTTCCTTTGCTTGGTTTCCCCAATGTACCATGCGTCAGGGCATCCTTGCCTGCAACGTATAAGATAGGCAACGTTGGCTGAGTCACATGAGTACTTGCCACTTACATGGGGGGAGGAGTCCTCACATGCAATGGAGATATCCAATCATCTGTTTGAGGTTTGGCAGTTGTTTAAAGGCAAGTAGTGGAGTTGTGGGGAAGGTCATGGCGAGGTGCTCATCCTCATTGATAATGTGTTGCAGGTCACAAAGAACATGGCGTAATTTTTCAGCTCCTGGGAAGTACTGAAAAACGAATGGGACTCTGTCGGTTGCAGCACTTTACTCAGTCTCACTCCGGCATCTCCAAATCATGTTCTCAGTACTCTGGCACCTCCCCTATGGTCAGATTCTAATTAAAATTAAGATTAGAGGTCATCTTGCCACATTATGTATGCTCTTCTCAAGCATCATTGTGTGATTTTCTCCAGATCTCCCGTTAGGCATGTGGAGTAGAGAAGGACAATGATCTTAAACAATGCTGTGTATTTCCCCAGAGATCTAAAACTGCTCTAAACTGGGTGGGAACCTTTCAGCAGGCTAGTAAGTTTTTTGCTGCCTGTGTACAGGATCATAGTGAGATCACATTGGAGTAGTGTGCACAGACTTATTCTACTCAATGAAGAAAGGGTATTCTTACATTGGAAGGAGCTCAGAGATGGTTCCCTCAACTGAATCCCGCAAGGAACGTGTCTTAGGATGGAGATATGGCAGGAAAGTGGAATAGAGGCCGCGATTACATCATCCATGATTGTATTCAATGGCGGAGCATGTTCGAGGGGTTGGATTCCTGACTGATGCTCCTCGTCCATATTCAGCCTTTCGACCATGTTACACAGTAGTGGGGGAGCATTGCGTATCAAACACGAAGCAGGTACTCCGGATAAATCAGTCATAATCAGTTTTACAGAACGTCACCAGTGGAGTCACACTGTGACCAGTGTTTCTGAATGAAGAAACTGTGGCTGCTGTCAAGACAGGGGTGTTCACCAACATGATGTACTGTGATAGACACACTGTAACATTAATAGAGTGAGATCTCCTGCAGTTCCTCTTCAGCTCCCCATTGACACGGGTACTCCGCAGCTGCCATATACACCATCAGGAATCCCACTATACTGGGAAAGTAAGGATAGCAGCAGCTCCCTGCTGAGGGAGAAACGATATATTTACCTCATTCACTATGTTTATCCTCCATATCCAAATGGTTACATTGATGTTGAGATATTGGGAGATGATGGATATGTCACCCAGTCCTGCCTGGAAAGTTCCGAATCATAGAAGCTCAATGAAACAGTGACCCTAACATTCGCTGACAGCCCTGTCCTCCCCCTGGTGTGAAGCTGCAGGCCATGTTGAAGGAAGTGACACCGCTCAGTGACCAGCTCCCTGTTCAATCAGTGTCCCCTCAAACTCTGCTCCCGGGATAAGTGTCCCTTGGGAAGATGGTCTTGGAAATCCCAGAGTGCACACAGCAGATCCTTGCCCCACATACACTCACTCAGTGGTTTCAGAGCTTCCCCTCTCTGCAGCCTCTACTCCATTTGTAGTTCATGTTACACACCCAGATGCTGTAACTGCAGTTTCCATGCTCCATCCAAAGTGGGTCACCAAATCCTCAGGTCTCCCAGAATGTCTGAGGCAGCTCACAACAGAACCTCCAGCAAACTCTCCAGCCCGTCCACTAACATTTCCATAACAGGAGTCAGTCAGAAACCCCACGATTACAAGTGTTGTGGACCAGACCAAATCTCCGCAAAATGTTTTAAGAAGGCCGCTTAGACCCAAACCTACCCTTATTTTAAACATAGATGTGAAGTGTGCCTTACAGATATGTTGTGACTGGTCAAAATAGTCGAAATTAAGCAAAATATAATCTATTCAAATGTTTTAGTTAAAATACAATCAAAGAAAAGAACATTTTTGGATAACTTATATGTTGGAACAGTGACACAAACAATAGATATCGCACCTTCTTAGTATACACTGTTTGGCACAAAGATATATTCAAAAACAGATTCTTACATGCAGTTTTCCGATCCAGGAGAAATCAGCATCACAGAGATCTCAGAGAGAAAGGCAGCTAGGGATCATGTATTGAAACTTCCAACCCTTCTGGGACCCCGAGCAGCTTCTAAATGTTGCAGCTAAAAACAAAATGAGAAACCCTGGTCTGGGAGAGCTGGCCACTGCCCTTCCATTGTTACCACCGTTTTAATAAAACCTAAAGGCTTTCTCAGTTATTTCCTTAAACTGTTTTCATACAGCAGTTCTGCACCTCTGCCTTTAAAACCTCTCTTAAAAAAAAACCCAAGAGAAAATAACCGTTTTACAGTGATAGTATCCTCACAACTCCGCCTTTCATAAAATGATCCATCAATATACATAGTTGGATTCATTTTTGACCTCCTAATCTTCCTCTATTAGCAGACTGCAATGCATATACATTACATTGACTCTGACCATATAAATGTTCACAACTAGACTCGATTTCTGTCATTTTACTCCAGCTAAAAAATGCCTTTGTCTTTCTTCATCCAAGTCTCCACAATGTGTCAAAACTTAGGGTTTCTCGCCCTGTCAACTGTATAATTTCAAATTGAATGGTGGAAATAATAAGCTCAATCGAAACAGACTGTTATTTTTCTCCTTAAACTTCTACAAAAACTTTAAGAGATCACGATCAGTGATAAAGATTTGGCTCATGTATGTTATTCGCAATTTAAATGCTGAAATGTTATAAAGCCAATACCAAGCTCAAGGCCTCCTTCCCCATTATGGAATAAATCTGTTGATGTTTCCACTGGACACTCCAACCACACGTTACATAATGGAGCAGTTCTCATCTCTCCAATACTCCCTCTGAATGACATAGCTCCTCATGTCTCAGCATGAAAGAATTACATCCTTCTGTACCTCTTAATGCTGTAATCTCGTTACCTGCTACTCTTGGCCTTTGCCAGTAAACCTTACTTTCAAAGATACAAGTTTTAAGAGGATCTCGCACATTCTTCCCAACCTCTCAAGGAAACCATACTTTGATTTCTGAACCCAATCAACATCATCAGCCATTTCAGCTTCTAATCTTGCCACACGAGTTCTCACGACTGCAGGAAGTGAATTGTTGAACTTCTCCAAAATAAGAATCTAAGAGCATCATAGGTTTGCTCTATTTTTAATACCCTTACCCACATTTAAAAATTATTTTGTCTGATCCTTTCAAACTCAATGTACGTTTAACTAGGGACGCTATTTTAGAATCCTGAAACACTCTCTGTTGGCTTCTGGCACATGGTCATATGCACTTCAGATGGCTTTCTTCACCACCTCATACTGGCCAGATACCATCTCCGATAGGGATGCAAATATCTACCAGCTTGGTTTGGATCAACTAAATCCACGTGGTCACTGGTCACTGCATTGGTTTATACACTTTCTGAAATGAAATTCAAAAGGCTTCCCCATCCTTCTCATCAAATTTCGATAATAATTGGATGTATTTAAACAGAATCCCATTAGGCCTTCGGCTACTATAGGGTTACTCATCCTCACTATCCTCCTCATCCCGCCGACCGTCTACCTTCATCGCCGCCTTCTATGTCAACTTCATCTCTAACTGCTCACTTTTGAAGTTGAAACTATCTGCTTTTCTTGTCTCTTTTTCTCTCTTTCTTCTTCATTTCCTTTTCTTTTATTTCTGCTTTTCATTATAATTCAAACAGTTTCAATACCTTCTCATGTTCAAAGTGCCTCATTTGAAATTGCTTTCTCGCCATTTCTAAAGATTCTGATGGCTGTTCCACCAAATGTAATTGCCAGGTTTTAGTTGTAATTATCTCTCATCTTCTCACAGGCAAACCCAACCCACTCCAGCTTTGCCTCCATTACCTTTTGTAAAACCCCCAACTTCATTTCTTCCACACCCAGAGAACTCTCAGTGACTGAAAGAATCTTTATTCACAAAACACTGTTTAAACCAACCGAATTCAACATCCGGAACCAAAGACACTAGCAACTACCATACACGACCTTTGAACCCAATAGCTTCCGGGTGCGTAATCTTCAGTGTCTGCATGAGCTTATTCTGGATGCTCTAGTTTCCTCCCACAATCCAAAGATGTGCATGTCAGGTGTACTGGCCATGCTAAATTGTTCATAGTTTTCATGGATGTGTGGGTTAGGAGCCTTAGCCGGCGTAAACATTTGATAATAAGGTAGGAATGGATCTGGTACGTTGCTCCTCGAAGGCTCAGTGTGGACTTGTTGGGCCGAATGGCCTTTTTCCACACTGTAGGGATTGTAATTCTAAACCCAATTTGGTATTATCGAATTAGAACCAGACAAGAGTCCCCAGTTTACAATGGACCAACCAGACTGCCTCAAACTATTTTAAGAAGGTAACTGGGATGCCAACCTTGCCTTAGTTAAAAGATAGTAGTGAAGTGGGAGTTCCAGGTGTGACGTTGCTAGTCAAACCATTTAACATTAATTAAAACACAATATACTTAAACACTCTCATGAAAATCCATACAAAATGAAGAAGAATTTAGCATAACTTATATTGGAAACCTTAACCGAATAATGGATACAGTACCTTCTACAAATGAATCGTCCCAATATACTAATATCACCGAAACACAACCCTTGGCAAAAAGGACTATTCAACATACATTTTTGTATACAGTTCTCCAATCCAGGAGCAAACAGCATCAAGAAAGGTCTCAGAGAGATTAGCAGCTTAGGATAATTTACTAAAACTTCCAACCCTTCTGGGACCCCAAGCACCTGGTGATTATTACAGCTACAAGAAAAAAAACTAAAAAGCCTGGTCTATCTGAGCTGGCCATTGTTCCTACTATTTATTAAAAATCCTAAAAGCCTCGTAAGTTATAACTTGAGCCGTTTTCAGTCGGCAGTTTAGCCTTTAAGACGTCTTATTTTTTTAAAAAATGGAGCAAATATCTTTTTTAAGAGACTGCATTGTCACACAATTTAGATGAACGGTCCTTTACTCAGTGGGCTTCCTCGTGTTACTGATCGCAAGGTCACCTGAGCGTGACAAGCACAGATACAGACCAAGTTACAAAGACGTGTCTCATAGCGTCTGAAACACCCCTGTCCATGCATCATCACATGGGACATATTGGGAAGTGAACAACAGCCTGGCATACACCATTTCATTCTATCTGAGCTACACAATGCCAGCACTCAGTACACTAGGGAACCAAAACCCAATGCCAGGGAAAGATACAGAAAGACAGGGAGATTCACATTAAAGACAGAAACAGACAGTTTATTAACTGAAATGATGTTGTGGACGTAAGTGAAACAGGGCAGTGGGACTAACTGGAGAAGTGAGATCTTTGAGAGTAAAATTACAAGAATGAGAAGATTGAATAAAGGTATTGTACGATCAGCTGAAATGGTTTGTTATATCATATTGTGAATCTGCTTCACAGAACACCACAAACAACATAAACTGGGACAAGATGGCAGCCCAGCATGGAGAGCTGTGCAGACCATGCTAGTGTTACTCAGTAAACTGCACTAACTCCCCAGCATGGAGAGTATTGGAAACTTTATGCAAATTATACTCGCAAGAAATTACTGCCTACAAAGGGAAGATTTGATGTGTGTGTGCGTGTTCGTGTGTGCGTGTGTGTGTGTGTGTATGTGTGTGTTTGTGTGTTTCATCAGAGAGGGAGAGAGAGAGCCTGTGTGTATACGATTGGCGTATTTGAACGTGAAACTTCCTGTTTGAAAACGAATACACAATGAGGAAACTATTTTATATATGAACAACTGGCAGACTTTTTGTTAATTAACAGAGAGTGAACGAGAGAAGTTTCATGGTCAGATGAGGTAAAGTATTTGAGAATGATAAAATAAAGGCATTGTCATACACAATAGCAATATACATCGGCATGCGCATGAATGACTGACGGATGGGAGTTTGGTGTGAGTTCGAATCAGATTTACTTCGGCAGGTTTGAAGCCGGGAGCGTCAGCAGCAGATTATTGGCTTCATTAAGACTATATTTCATAGCTCAAGGTTCAAACAGCAGATGAAATAAGCCAGTGAGATATATTCTGGGGTGGTGAGTATTTCAAGTTAGAAATTGTCAGGGCATGGTATCAGGAATCAGCTCATAGTCAAAGGGATCACCCACAGTTATGACATGTCTGCTTTAACCACAGATCTTGGCCACGGATGGTTTGGAAACAGTGGGACGAAGGGGAGTTAGTAAGCAGAACAGTAGAGAGTGACCTCCATGTTCTGAGTATTTAAATAACAAAGATAATGATACAATACATTGCGGTTCTCCGTTGAAACTCAGGAGGACAACATAGAGACCGATGAGTAACACTGCCAGAGCAGAGAGGGAGACAGTAATTGAACACGTTCATTATGTAGTTAGTAGTGGTCTGTCGAGTAAATATCTGGATTCAGAGTTTTAACAGGAACAGTAATAGTGGCAAGAAGTGTAGACTATATGAAAGAACAGCCATATAATCATAACAGGTTTATAGAAAAACAAATCTGGACAGTGACACTTACCAGGGACACCAACGGTAGCCAGGAAAGGATAATAAATATATTGAATAATGATAAGAGCGATTTTGATCCGGATTGGTAATGACAACCAACCACTTTCAGAAAGAGTCGAAACATAACCAGATAAACTCCTGTGTATTATTGGTATATTCCAGTCTAATGTTCTCAGATTCGGACCCATTGTTGTAACATTCCAGTGAAATGTTCTCAGATTCTGATCATACTTGGAAAATTCCAGTCAAATATTCTACGATTCTGATCCTTTGTTGGAACATCCCAGTCTAATGTTCTCAGATTTTGATCCAGTGTTGTTAAATTCCAGTCTAATATTCTCAGATTCTGATCTCTCCTCCCCCTCTCTCTCTGGATTGGTAATCCCTGTTAATGCTGTCGGTGATGCTCCCGCTCATGGTATGGGATAACACATTGATGGAACCCATTTATCATTAAAAGATGGATCCCTCCATTGCGATAACTAGAATCCTTGGAGATTGGCATTCATCACAGTCACTGAACAAACAGGCTCAGTTAACCAGTTCCTTGCATCACTTTTCAAATCACAATAAAAGGGAGCATTTACTGGGTTTGGATGGAATGGATGAGTGCAGCTGAGGGATAGAGCATAAATCTTTCAATGTTTTAAATCATTCTTTCCTTGTGTATGAGAGTATTAACAGCACACTGCAGGGATCTATATATGATTCACTCTGTTTATGAAAGGAGACAGTTATAAAATAACAATTCGGCTGCATAAATAAGTCGCGTTGGCAAGTTTCTAGGTACCTTAACACAAAGTACGGTACTTACTGACAAGTGTGAGGCTACTCCTGGTTTTAAGTGCTCTTTTACCAAATCCTTTCATAACCTTGAGACAGAGCATTGTGACTGCTGCCCAGCGACAGGCAGAAACAATTCTGTCCCTATGGGCCTCTTGCAGAGTTAGAGGAGAAGGCCATTCAGCCCATATTAGCTTGTTAATACTTGAAAAGGTGGAAAGATGAAATGTTGGCACATTTTGCCAACACAATCATTCAAAACAAAGAGATGTGTCGCTGCAGCTGTATGAGGTGTTACTGAGAGGGCACCTGGAGTACATTGTGTTATTTGTGTTTCTGCAACTGAGAAGGATGGACCTCCGTCAGATACACTTTTACCGCTGCACGAAATCCACAGATTGCTGTGTCATTTAATGTCTCGGGTCTGTTATTCAGGGGCAGTAGGAGGCCATTCAGCCTCTCGAGCCTGTTACAGTGGAACAGGAAGAGTTTATTTAGCATTTCAAATCCGCTACGCAGTAAACAAATTTAAATTTGTTATGGAATAGGAAAGACCTGATGTAAACATTAAAGTTCTAACTTTGAATAAGGCCAAATTTGAAAGTTTTAGACGAGCCCTGTGAAAGGCAAATTGGGTTACCCTATTCACAGGTAAAGGGTTGGTTGGAAACTGCTAGGCCATCAAACTTGGATTCAGAAAGTCCTGAGCCAATGTTTTCGTATTTGTGAGATGGGGAAGGCTGGTGGGTGCAGGGAGTGCCAAATAGATAGATATATTGATGCTCTATTCAAGGTAAGGAAGGAGGCATATGGAAGGTAAACAGAGCTGAGATCAAGTGAATTCCGAGAGGAGTATAAGGGCAGTAGGTGTATCGTCAATTGGGAAATCGGGCCAGAAAAATGTGGACATGAGATGGCTTTAGAAAAAAAAGGTTAACGAAACATTGAAGAATTTCCACAATTCCTTTAATGGCAAAAGATTATCTAGGGAGAAAATAGGGCTCCTCAAAGATCAGTAAAGCTACATATGTGTGGAATGGCAGGAGATGGGAGGGATACTAAACAAGTATGTCTCCTCAGTACTTAATGTGGAGGGGGTTACAAGAGCGAGATAATGAAGAAATATATTGTGATATCTTGAAACATGTCTATATTTCAAGGAGGTGTTGGACATTGTAAAACACATAAAGGTGAACGATTCTCTGGGACCTGACCAGTTGTATCCCAGAAGTTTATGGGAAGCTAGGAAAGAGATTGCTCAGCCTTTTGCTGATATATCTGTATTATTGATTTCCACAGGTGATGTGTCAAAACACTGGAGGTCTGCTAACATAGTGTTATTTATTTAAGAATGTAAGGAAAAAACAGGTAACTATAGACCGGTGAGCCTGACGTCAATGGTAACTAATCTTTTGGAGGGGTTCTTGAGGGAAAGAATGTATATGCAGTTGGAAAGACAAGAACTTTGTACATTGGACATCACGTCTCACTGACTTGATGGAATTTTTTGAGGAAGTGTTGAAGATGATTGTTGAAGACAGGGGAGTGGATGTTGTCTTTATGGAATTGAGGAAGATAAACAAAACTTTCTACATGGTCGACTGGTTAGCAAGGTGAGAGTGCCTGGAATCCAGGGAGATTTTGAAATTTACATCCAAAATTATCTTGAAGATTGGAGACAGGGCGTGACAGTGGACATTTGTTAATTGAACTTGGAGACCTGTGACCAGTGACGTGCCACAAAGATCAAGAGTGGACCCACTGCCTTTTGTCACTTATGCAATCATTTGCATTTGAATATATGATGTATTGTTAGTACGTTTGTAGATAATTCCAAATTTTGTGGTGTATTCGACAGTGAAGCATGATATCTCAGACTATAATGTGACCTTTTTTAGGTGAGCCAAGGAGTGGCAGATGGAGTTTATTTTAGATAAATGTGAAGTGTTTCATTTTTGCAAGATAAATCTAGGCAAGACATATACGTAGGGTCCTACTGAAAGTTGCCAAACAAAGAGATCGCCATAGAAATTATGGAATGTCTGCAGTGAGGAAACAAGCTATTCAGCCCATGGAATCCACACCGACCCTCTAGTATCCCACTCGACAAACCTCAACCGTATCCCTCTGACACTGCATTTCCCAAGGCTAAACCACGTCCCCTACACATCTTTGGGTGCTATGGGCAATTAAGCATGGCCAACCTACCCTTATCTCTATATCTTTGCATGTGGGAGGAAAACGTAGCACCCGAAGGAAACTCACACAAGCACGGGCAGAATGTGCAAACTCCACACAGGCAGTCATTCAAGGATGGAATTAAACCCAGATAGGTGTGCTGTGAAGTAGCAATGCTAGCCACTGAGCTACTGTGTCACCTTATGGTGCAGTTTCTCAGTTTCTTGAAAGTGCCATCACAGGTAGACAACGTCGTGAGGAAGGCACTTTTTGATCTTCCCTTTATTGGTCTGTGCTTTGAGTATAAGTGTTTGCATGACATGTTGCATCTGCACAGGATAATAGTTTGGCCACTTTTGTAATATTGCGTTTAATTCTCGTCTCCCTGCTGTGGGAAAGATGTTGTCAAACTTGAAAAGGTGCAGAAGAGATTTAAAAGAATGTTGCAGGTGTTGCAGGGTTAGTGTTACAGTGAGAGTTTGAAAAGGCAGGGGCTATTTTCAAGTGTTGAGGCTGAGAGGTGACCTTCAAGAGTTTTATAAAATCATAAGGGGAATAGATAAGGTAAACATTCAACGTCTTCACACCAGCACAGGCGAGTTCAAAATTAGAAGACAAAAGTTTAAGTTGAGATTGGTAAGATTTTAAAAGGGACATGAAGGACAACATTTTCTAACAGAGACTGCTGTGTGTATGGACTCAATAGCCAAAAGAGGTGGTAGAGGCAGGTACAGTCACACTATTTAAAAGACATTTGGACGAATACATGCATGGCAAGTATTTAGAGGGAGATGGGCCAAGTGCTGGCAAGGGAGACGAGATTTATTTAGGATATTTGGTGGGTGTGGATGACCGCACTGAAAGGTCCTTTTTCGTCTGTACATCTCTGAGACTCTATTGACTCTTGAGTATATAACACAGGAAGAGGAGGAGGAGGTTATTCAGCTTCTGTCAGCTTGTTTGCTAAATTATTGAGAGTCAAATTCATAGGAGGCAGTGAAACAATTGCTCGAGACTGGGACTCACGGACAGGAGGCAGTCATTCAACTGTTCGAGACTGGGACACAGGAATGGGAGGCAGTCACCCAACTGCTTGAGACTGGGACACAGGGACAGGAGACAGTTACTGCCCTGCTCGAGAATGGGACACAGGGGAACCTGGAGGCTCGTGAGGTCACAGGATCCTGTTACTCTGGAACAGGAAGAGGTGACTCACTCCACACCAGTATGGGACACTGGGAGAGAAGGGGATTTTGCTTGTTACAGAAACATATGAATAAGTTGCATTAGTGATCCATTCAATCCTGCCCCACCATTCACTAAGACCACGGCTAATCTGATGGTGATTCCCTCATGCCATTTTAAAGAGACTCCCCCCTGCAGCCTCTGCTCCATTTGTTGGTCAAGTTGCCGACACAGATGCTGTAACAACAGTCACCATGACTCATCCTGAGTGATGGGTCTAACCGGATGAGTCAAGATTTAAAGGATGCAATCACAAGAATCAAAACACAAAATAAAGGCATTGCGGGATGTTTAGTTCTCTCACATTCACAATCCAACTCACAAAAGCAACCCATCCATTATGTGTTCAGGATGGAGCACTGTGTAGATCCAATTAGCATACAGCTGCGTGCAATCCGGTAATGTTCAGAGTGGAACTCTGTGCAGCCCACACCAATGCTTGATCTATAATCATTGGCTAAATGTCCAGCGTGGGGAGCTGTGCAGACCGCACTGGGTCATTCCCATATAAACCGATCTGTTGCATTGTTCGGTAAGACTGTGTTAGATTACTGCCCAGCGTGGGGAAACTTGCAGCCAATGCTGGAAGTAACAGAATGTGCAGCTCCCATCCATTTACAGCTCCATGTCTCCACTGTGCCTTGACAAGGGGTGCTGCGGATGTGAAAATCATTGCGAGGACGAGATGTAAATGGAAAAAAATTAAATACCAATAGTTCTGATTAAGGCGAGTATACTCCAGTATTTAAAGATGAAATAACTGAGATAATATCCGATGAGGTTTTGTGGCTGGTGAAAACAAGTAAGAGGGGGGTGGTGATGTTATACTGGTTGTACTATACGCCTTCAAATCATCAATGGGAATTGGAGGAACAAATATGCAGGGAGATTGACGAAAATTGCAAGAGCAATAGGGTTGTCATAACAGGTGAATTTAATTTTCCTAACTTAGACTGGGGCTTCCAGGGGTTTAAGGACGGAGATGGAATGAAATTTGTCAAGTGTGTTTAAGAAAGTTTCCACAAGCACCATATAGACGGTACTACTCGGAAAGGAACAAACTCGACCTACTGTTTGGAAATAGGGCAGGATAGGTGACGGAGGTAAAGTGGGGAAGCATTTTGGGAAAAGTGATCTAAGTTGTATTAATTTTGAAATCGTTATAGGAGGGACAAAATTGTTCCACAGATTCAAGTTCTGAACTGGGGCAAGGCGAATTTTGTCGGAATTAGACAGGGGCTTGCAGGTAAAAGGATCTCGGGCAAGTGAGAGGCATTTAAAAATATGAGATAGCTCGAGCTCAATGACTAAGTGTTCCTGTGAGAGTGAAGGGAAGGTGTGGCTGGAAGACAGAACCCTGAATGACAAAAGATATTGAGGCTCTGACCAGCGAAAAGGAGGCGTGGCTCAGGTTCAGACAGCTGAAATCAAGGGAATCCCTGGAGTTACACAGGGGATACAGGAGTTCACTGAAGAAGGAAATCAGCAAGGTGAAATGGGGGTATGAGATAGGCTTGTCTGAGAAGACTGGGATGAACCCAAAGATGTTCTTTCAGTATAGCAAAAAAAAAAGAGAGAGAGAATAGGACGCCTTAAAATCTAAAATGGACATGCATGTGTAAAACTGCAAGAGATGGACGAGGTCCTCAATTTACCTTTTTATTTACCATGAAGAAAGGCATGAAAACGTGTGACCTTTGGGAGGTTAGTCGTCATACCTTGGTACAGTCCATATCACAGTAGAGGTGCTGTTGGAGATATTACAACGCATAAAGTCAGATAAACCTCTTGGTTCTGACCAGATATATCCAAGAGGGGAGAGAATAAAGTTCAGGGGCCAAGGTCCCGGAAGACTCGACGGTAGCAAATGCTGTGCCCTTATTCAAGAAGTGCTGCAAAGAAAAGCCTGGGAAATATTGACCAATAAGCTTCACATCTGTTTACGGTAAACTGCTTGAGAAGGTTCTGAGTGATAAGATATGCATGCATTTGGAAAGACAGAGTTTGACTTGGAGCAGTCAGCATTTGTGCGTGGCAGATCATGCCATAGAATTTTGTTAATGTTTCTTGAGGAAGTGACCAGGAAGGTTGATGAGGGCAAAGTCGTGGACATAGTCTATATGGATTTCAGTAAAGCTTTTGATAAGGTTCCACATGGTAGGCCACTCTAGAAAGTTAATCTCGTGGAATCCAAGGTGAATTGGCAAATTTGCGACACAATTGACTTAAAGTTAGCAAGCAAATGGCTATGGTGGAGGTATGCTTGTTCGGACTGGCGGCCTGTGACTAGTGCAGTGCCTCAGGAGTCTGTGCTGGGACCATTACTGTTTGTTATCTTTATCGAAGATTTGGACGCAAGTGCACAACACAAGGTTAGTAAGTTTGCAGTGAGGAACGTTATCAGAAATTGCAGAAATTCCTTGATCAGCTGGGGAAATGGGCAGCGAAATAGCAAATGGGATTTAATGTAGGTAAGTGTGACGTCACCGTGGGCGGCACGGTGGCATAGTGGTTAGCACTGCTGCCTCAAAGCGCCAGAGACCCGGGTTCAATTCCCGCCTCAGGCGACTGACTGCGTGGAGTTTGCATTTTCTCCCCGTGTCTGCGTGGGTTTCCTCCTGGTGCTCCGGTTTCCTCTCACAGTCCAAAGATGTGCAGGTCAGGTGAATTGACCATGCTAAATTGCCCGTAGTGTTAGGTAAGGGGCAAATGTAGGGGTATGGGTGGGTTGCGGTTCGGCGGGTCGGTGTGGACTTGTTGGGCCGAAGGGCCTGTTTCCACGCTGAAATGCAATGCAATGTAATGTAATCTAGGCTGGCATTTTGGAAAGTCAAATCCAGGTAGCAGTTTAATAATGAATAAGAGGTTCTTAAGGAGTGTAGTGGAACAAAAGGACGTTGGAGATCAGGTGCACGGTTGTCTGAAATATGAGTCACAGATACAGAGAACAGTGAAGAAGCTGTTGGCACACTGATCTGCATCAGGACATTGAGTACAGAAGTTGGGACGTTATGTTGCTGTTGTACAGGATGTTGATAAGGCTGCATTTGGAATATTGTGTTCATTTTTGTTCTAGAAAGGATACTATTGAACTAGAAAGAGTGTAGAACAAATTTACAAAGATGTTTCCTGGGCTAAAATGTCGAAGTTATGGGGAGAATTTGTGCAGTTTACAACTTAGTTCCGCGTAGGTAACTGAGGGGGTTCTTATAGAAGTGTAGATCTTATCAAATCATGAGAGCAGTGCACAGGGTTGAATGCTTCAATTTTTATTTCCCAACGTTGGGGAATCGAGGACAAGAGGGCATCTGTTTCTGGTTAGTGAGGAAAAAAATGAAAAAGAACCCGAGGGACAAGTTTTTTACACAGAGTGTGGTACGCATGTGGACTGAGATGCCAGTGAAAGTGGTTGAGTTGGGTTCAATAATAACACTAAAAACGCACTTGGACAAATACATGGATAGGAAAGGATTAGAGGGATACAGAGCAAGGGCAGGGAAATAGGGTGAGTGTGGATGGATATTTTGGTTGGCATGTGACAGCTGGGCCGAATGGCCTGTTCCAGTGCAGTACGACTGTAAATGAGTGTGTTTTGAGGTTGAGACAGAGAGTGGGAGACTGAGACAAAATGTCATGGAAGGATATGTTCACAGGTTTCAGAATGCTAAAATGAAGACATTTTGATAGTATCGTGCAACATGGGTCAGTATGATGAAAAATTATGAGTGAATTGGATATTGCTGTGAGTTCAGGCGATGGACAGTTTTAAATGAGCATTTGTTCTGCAACTTTGTAATTGGGAGTGAGGACAGCAGAGTCTTCGACTCATTGAGTTGTAAAAACAGTAATTTGTCTCAATTTGGACTGTGGGAGAAAGTGAGGACTGCAGATGCTGGAGATCAGTGCTTAAAAATGTGTTACTGGAAAAGCGCAGCAGGTCAGGCAGCATCAAAGGAGCCCCTTCTTCGGACTTATGCCCGAAACGTCGATTCTCCTGCTCCTTTGATGCTGCCTGACCTGCTGTGCTTTTCCTGCAACATATTTTTAAGCAGTAATTTGTCTCAGTGCCACTTTCATTGAGTGTGACAGAGGTATTGTCTATACAAAGCTAAGCTAGTTTCCTGGTCCTATCTTATCGAACACAATTCATTAACTAACCCCCACCCCACCCACCTCTCATTGAATGCCAGCCCGATTCTCCCACCCATCATGATTGGAGGTACTCACAGTCGCCCGAATGCCCCTGGATATTCCGTGATCCCTGGTACTGGTGCCATCTTTAAAAGGCCAAGGGGCACACGGCTGACCTTTCTCAGTTATAAGCAGCCCTGCACAGATTGCCCTGAGCATTGCTAGTAAGGGGCAATTACACGACGGTAGCTCAACAGGGACACGAAATTCCTGGTGGGTGGGCTAGTACAGAGGGGAGCAATTCTCTTTCCAGAGGGACCCACACCACAGACCCACCGAGCATGGTCTGTGCTCACCACCCAGCTCAATGCAGTATCAGCGGTCAGACGAAATGTCCAGCAATGCATGCCAAGCATTAATGACCATGATTGGAGATGCCGGTGTTGAACTGGGGTGTACAAAGTTAAAAATAACCTTAAATCAATAACCTTCCCCGCTCTGTCAGGGTAAGGGTTACCGTATTGTCTCTGCTCCCTCACACTCGCTGTATATCTGTTATAGCACCGACCCCCGAACAAAGCTCATGCTCCACCACTCTCACAACTGCAGTCAGCACCTAAAATCTCTGTCTCTCTCTCTGTCTCTCCCCCCCTTCCCTTTACAATACCTTCCACACAGCTATAGAATATTCTGGAGAATGCTGATTATGGAATGCTCAAAGTTTGTGAGAAGATTTGTAGCTCGGGTGCTCGTTATTGTGGTTCTGTTCGCCGAGCTGGAAGTTTTTGTAGCAAACTTTTCGTCCCCTGTCTAGGTGACATTCTCAGTGCTTGGGAGCTCCTGTGAAGCGCTTCTGTGGTGTTTCCTCCGGCATTTATAGTGGCCTGTCCCTGCCGCTTCCGGTTGTCAGTTTCAGCTGTCCACTGTAGTGGCCGGTATATTGGGTCCAGGTCGATGTGTTTGTTGATGGAGTTTGTGGATGAGTGCCATGCTTCGAGGAATTCCCTGGCTGTTCTTTGTTTGGCTTGCCCTATAATGGTAGTGTTGTCCCAGTCGAATTCATGTTGCTTGTCATCTG
>NC_057717.1:57991557-58002545 GCF_004010195.1 Chiloscyllium plagiosum | reverse complement strand
TGGCACTCTTCCACAAACTCCATCAACAAACACATCGACCAGGACCCAATATAACGGCCACTACAGCGGACAGCTGAATCTGACAACCGGAAGCGGCAGGGACAGGCCGCTAGAAATGCCGGAGGAAACACCACAGAAGCGCTTCACAGGAGGCTCCCAAGCACTGAGGATGTCACCTAGACAGGGGACGAAACGTTTGCAACAAAAACTTCCAGCTCGGCGAACGGAACCACAACATTATGGAATGCTCCAGGTAATGTTCCAAATAATTCCCAGTTTCAGGAAAATGGCTGTGCCCCAGTGTGTAACACAAAGAGGAAGGAGTAGAGATGTGTAGTTTTCAAATCACCCACAATTCAAACAATGCTGAGGCCATTCAGCCCTCTAACGTGCTTTCGCATTAAATAAGGTCCCGGCTGATCTAATTGCTTTGCCAGCTCCATGTTACAGGAGCTTCCAGTCTTTCAACCCTCTGGGTTCCTGTCACTTACGAAACAACACTCAGGCACTATTACCCCGGTTTTCTTCAAGCGCTTGTTCGAGGGCATTTCCCATGGGGACAGACACTCCTAACAATATATTCCATCTGCTTTAAACTTTCATGCAACGGTCAGCATGCTTTACATAGATCAAACAAAAATCTACACTTATGTAATGGTTATAGACATCCAATCACACTTAGTAATTCTGGTTATCTCACTTGACTCACCTTAATGATATCAAACCAAAGATAGCTTCTAAATGCGTCTTGTTATAAAACAGAATTTCGAGCAGAGAACGTTTTTACCCTCAGCCGTTATTTTGACTGTTATCTGAATTGTACCCTTTTCATTATTATGAAAGTTTCTCTTGCCCTTTGTCTGTGACCGTTTCTGTGTGTAACAGTTGCACTGTCCCCCACTCAGTTGGCTGGACGGCAGGTTTGTGATGTAGAGGTTCAATTCCTCACACTGACAGAGGTTTCCATGGTGAGAACACTCTCTCAACCTCACCCCATCACCCGAGGTGTGGTGATCCTCAGGATAAACCACCATGAGTGGTCTCTCTAATGAGAGTACTTTGGGACTGTATTCTATCAATTTTAGCGTTTTAAATATAAAAAAAATTGAAAAGAAATTTTTAATAAAATAATGACTGAAGAACGACACAACTCACATAACTGAAAAAAAAAACACTTATGTGCATGTACATACAAAACAAGTTAAAAACATTGAATGGACAGAAGAAAAAAACAAAAATAAACAATAAATAATGAATAAATGATACAGCTCAGCGTAACAAAACGATAGTTCTCGTTCTTCAAGGGCTTTGACTGATAACCATTTTTATGTTCATAATTCTTCCTCGCTGGATCTTAGATACATTAGACAATATCGTCATGGCTACATAAAAGCCCTTCTTAGAGTGGCAGATAAGGCTGTATCATGGTAATCCAAAGAGGGCTGCCATATATTATATAAATCTCTGTTTATTGGTGAACCATACTGGTAACAACGTCCAAAGGGATATTCTCCATGAAGAACTTACAACGACCTAACAGACCCGGGGTTTTCAGACATCCAACAAAACAGAATATTTTTTCCGATCACAGAAAGTAAGGATATATTTTTTTCCTCATTTGCATCTGCGTAAGGAACCGTGAACATGCCCAGGAAAAGAAAAACCGGGTCCATATTCAATTCAGTCCCTAAGACCCACTCCATCACACCTAACACAGTGCTCCAATATATATGAAGCCTCCAGCAGGACAACAAGCTCTGATTAAGAGTGCCTGTAGTCATCCTGCATTTAGGACATGCTGAAGATAATCCCACTTTGAACATTGAGAGACAATCTGAGGTCAGATAGACCCTACAAAGAATTTTCAACTGCATGAAATGGGTCCTATTACAGATCAAATCCTTCAAGCATTTTCACAAATATCCTCCCATGTCTCCGAAGTGTTCTGAACCCGCAACTCTCTCTCGCAGACATCTCAAAGCTACACAGTCTCGTCTGAGGGGACTTTCTCCAACTAATGATAAAGGGTACTGACATAGTGTATTCTGAGCACTAAGCACCCGCTTTTCTCTATCAGATCTGTAAGAGTCTGTAAAAAGTGTGTGTGTTTTTTTTAAAAATCAACTCTCTGATCTCGAAAAAAAAGAAGTGGACGCTACTAGGTAATCCATACTTACAGCCCTTCCTGAAGAAGGGTTTATGCCCGAAACGTCGATTCTCTTGTTCACTGGATGCTGCCTGACCTGCTGCGCTTTTCCGGCAACACATTTTCAGCTCTGATATCCAGCATCTGCAGTCCTCACTTTCTCCTCAAAGTCCATACTTACAAGTTATTTGATCAAATGATGTCATTCTTTCTCCCACAAATAAAACGTAGTGGCTCAGTAGATAGCAATGCGGCCTCACAGCACCAGGATCCAAAGATGTGCAGGTTAGACGAATTGGCTATTGATAAATCACCAATACTGTTCATGGATGTGAAGGTTGGGGCATCAGTCCGGGTAAATATAGGATGGTAGGGGAATGGATCTGGGTGGGCTACTCTTCAAAGGGATGAAGTAGACTTGCTGGGCCCAAGGGCTTGTATCCACACTGTAGGGATTCTACTAATTCGAAGTCATTCAAGCAAGGCAAAACGTAGTAGCTCAGTAGATGGCAATGCGGCCTCACAGCACCAGGATCCAAAGATGTGCAGGTTAGACGAATTGGCTATTGATAAATCACCAATACTGTTCATGGATGTGTAGGTTGTGGCATTAGTCCGGGTAAATATAGGATGGTAGGGGAATGGATCTGGGTGGGCTACTCTTCAAAGGGATGAAGTAGACTTGCTGGGCCCAAGGGCTTGTATCCACACTGCAGGGATTCTACTAATTCTAAGTCATTCAAGCAAGGCACACCCCTGGCTTCCACAGTTTAAACATGAAATCCATTATCCCCGGTTGACAACTCGGTATACCAATCATAAGGGTAAGAAACATGGTTTTGGCTGTATTGTCCTCGAACTGACGCATTGTCATTGATGCTTTAACTTTATTGATAATTATTGGGTCATGACAATACTCCATAAATGTTGTCACTTTGTCGAAGAACAACAGACTAATAAGGATTCACTTTGTCTGAGAAGGTTCAATATCTAACCGTATTGACAACGGGTCCTCAGCGGCCCAGACACTAACATAGGATAATGAAAAGCTTAAGTGATACTTTTTAATCTGAGAGATCTAGACCCCACATTCTGTGGGGTAGTTGCAATTTGGTTAGCTTGGTAAAGAGTCGCTTATGGTGCCAAATAAAAGAGCTAAGCCAGCCATTAAGTTTCCTAAATATCTGTCTGGGAAACATCAAAGGAAGCATTCACACGGGGTATAGCAAATAAAGCAGGACATTCATTTTAAGAACAACTATCCGACCCAGCCAGGATGTTGGAAGAGCCTCCCATCTTTGAAAGTCTTATATAATTTTGTCAAACAAATGGACATAGTTCAATTAAATAAATGATTAAAGATGGATGTAATCAATATGCCGAAATAGAGAAACCCCCCACTCCCGTGACCATTTAAACGGAAACGAGGATTTGCCATCAGTATCAGTTATTTCCCTAAGACTTCCCATAGGCATGGTCACAAACTTTGTAAAATTAATCTTATAGCTGGAAAAGACGACAAGCAAATTAATGCATTACATCACGTGAGCTGCCGAAATTGTGGGATTTGACAAAAACATAAGACTCTCTTCTGCATACAACATAATCTTATGTGACTTCTATTCCACTTCTGGGGCAGGTATGTTGGGGTAATATTCCCAATTGTGCAGGATGCCACCATGACTAAGGTTGTTGCAGGGATGGGGAAGAGATCAACCCTCGTGTGGCATTTCTGCAGGTTAAAGAAGAAAATAAAATCCCTACTTATGAAGTAGATCTGCTTCCAGACATCCACCAGCTCTAGTTCTGCACACAAACCCACTAATTGCTTACATTATAACGAGGGTACTGGGGTACATTTGGACATTCTGTCCACCGGGGGCCATGAGACAGTTGAAATCTCCTTCTACAATAATGTCCACGCTGCAAGATAACTTACTTTGGAAAATACACCTACCAGGATTCTAAGAGGGTGCGGGGGGGGGGGGAGATCAAGAACTATTCAAAATACTGTATTATTTCCCATAGTTCAAGACATTAGGGATGATGATCCTTCCGGGAGCGTCTAACACAATCTCGTAATTTAAATGGAAGATCCTTCCTAACTAGTATGGCTTCTCCCCTGCACCTAGTATTTAAACACGACAAATAAATCCGATCAAACCCGCACTGCTGTAACATCAAATGTTCCTTGTCATCAAGGTGCATGTCCTGAAAGAGACAACATCCACATTCTCTGTTTTAAGACGAGAAAGTACATTTTTCCTCTTGACTTGAATATGGCTCCCCTTAGTGTTCCAGGTACACCATTTAAGCACATCATTATCCATAATAACACACTGTAACATCAAATGTTCCTTGTCATCAAGGTGCATCTCCTGAAATAGACAACATCCATTTCTCTGTTTTAATACGAGAAAGTACACTTTTCCTCTTGACTTGAATATGGCTCCCCTTAGTGTTCCAGGTACACCATTTAAGCACATCATTATCCATAATAACACACTGTAGCAAAATTTCAACTCTAGAGTTTCACATCGAATAACACATCGCTGAACATTGATGAAAAAAACTCATAGAGCCTAAAAACTGTACAAACTAAAACTACTACAACTAACAAGCTCTCAAAACTTTCCAAAGCTAAACGCATAAAAAACCAAAGAACAAAATAAAATCCAAAGTTCCAATGACACTCGAATAGGGAATCTACCTCCCATGCCCCCACCCCACGCCAACTGGTGACACTCACATATCTTAAAACTATTTCTTCTGCCCACTAACAATATGGAATCCAAGGCAATAAACAACAGAAATCTGGCTTGAACTGGTTGGCACTTAGTCATCACAACTACATTTGTAAATCCCTCCAGCTTGAGCTGCAACCCAGACACTAACAATGAAAGAGAAAAAGAGTAGTAAAACAAATGAAGAAGTTAAAATGAGTACTCTACTCATTCCCGACTATAATTTAACACTGGTTAATACCAGAAAAATCCAATATTTTTTTTTTAAGGAGAAACATGATTATCTAAATATCCAGAGCTGAAAATGTGTTGCTGGTAAGCCCTGAAGGGCTTATGCTCGAAACATCAATTCTCCTGTTCCTTGGATGCTGTCTGACCTGCTGTGCTTTACCAGCAACACATTTTCAACTCTGATTCACGAGTATCTGCAGACCGCACTTTCTCCTATCGAAATATCCAGCTTACTTTAAAATGTCCACAAAGTTTTCGCTTTCTCTGAAGAGTCAGACGAGTTCGTGGATCCATTGAAAGCAATACAGAGCACCGCAGGGAACCATAAGGAATACTGAATCCAGAGTTCCCTTACTCTTCTCTTGATCTCATTAAAAGACTTTCTTTCCTGAATCACCATCGCACAAATATCCTGCAAGAACATAATCCTGGAGCTCTAGTGAATTAAACCCATCGGATCTTTCCTCTGGGTTCTGAAAGCTTCCATCAGTCTTTGTTTGTCCCCATAACTATGTAATCACAAAGGACAGGATGAAGGTGAGTCTGAGTCTGAGTCTGACTTCCGCGCCGTAACACGATGAACTGTCACACTCTTCACCCGTGCCTCCTCAGTTTCCAAGTGAAGGAATCGCTGCAGCCAATTCTTGAAAAAAACTCACCGGCTGACCACCTTCTGTCCGCTCCAGCAAACCGACGATGTGAATATTCTTCATCCTACCCCTGTTCTCGAGGTCATCATCTTGTTCAGTTTAGATGTAGACCTGCTTTTCAAGGCCGACAATCCTCTCCCAACAGGAATCGATCACGGTCTCTGTCGCTGCAGTTCGGCGCTTGGCATCGTCTGTTCTGTTTCCAAGGCTGTCAAGTTGCTGCTCATGTTTTTGGAGCACGGCTGAGAGCGGCTCTAGTCACTGCTGAACTGTTCTTCAATCATGGCTTCAATCATTTCACATAACTTGATGAACTCAGTGACCAAGGCCTGGTGAGTAACTGGGCCCATGGAACGAGCAGAGTGGGTTGCAGCTACAGCCTCAGGCAGGCTCGATGCTTCTGACGGGTGCACCGTGTGTTGAGGCTTACTCGATCCTTTCCCGTGTTTTGTCATTTCCCTTTGATAAACGGGATTATTAACGATTCTATTGCTCTTTTAGTTTTGCATTTTAAGTAAATGGTTGGGATGGGTGGGTTAGAGAACCACTTTGCCCGTGTGTTGATGCAAAGCCCAGCAAAGCAGACCTTCTGAATCGCCGCCATTTTGTATTCCCCCTTAACATTTTATCGATATTATCATTTCATTTTGCATTATATTTCTGCAGGTTCTGAAGCCGTGTTATTTGATACCACTGTCTACATTTCCCCTCACACTGCACATTGCTGTCCATTCCTCGATAATCCTTAATTCTGTTGTTATTTATGAATCTTCCGTCTGTGCCTCAAAAATATTCAATATCTCTGCCTCCAATGGTCTGTGGGGAAGAGTGTTCCAAAGACTCACAGCACGTTGAGAAAACAATTATAAACTTTATGATCTGAGTGTGAGATTAGTTTTTTGTGTCTCCTTATGTGAGAAAGGATAGAATTACATTGGAAGCATTTCAGAGATATTTCAATTCACGTATTCCTGGGGTGAAGGGTTTATATTATGAAGACTTTAACAGGTTACTCTTGGAATGAGAATGAAGCATACAAGACATTGATAAGTGTGGATTAGGTATGTACCCACTGGGTGTTTGTATAGTCCAAATTTATTGTCATTGTCATATAACCTCTGCAGTGTGGAGGCAGGACATTCCGTCCATGAAGTCCGCACTGATCCACCAAACAGCATCCCACGTGGACGTGCCCCCAATCTTATCCATGTATACCTGCAATTCCCATAACTAACCCATCTAACCTACACATCCCTGGGCACTATTTGCAATCCACTTTAAATTGCACATCTTTGGACTGTGGCAGAAAACTGGAGCACTGAGAGGAAACCCACACAGACACGGAGAGAATGTTCAAACTCCATGTAGAGGGTGGCCAGAGGTTGGAATTGAACCCAGCTCCTTGGTGATGTGAGGCAGCAGTGCTACCCACAGATCGACCATACTCCTCCGTTAGTGATGTCAGTAACTTGTGGCTGACTAAAGAAATCTGCCTGACTTGTTCTTATCACTCCACCTGACTCAGTCTGAGACCTTTATCATCGGCCATATCACCAACCTGTTTACATTTAAAATTTGTTGTGAGCTGTGGAAGAGTGGGAGTAGAAAAGGAAAGAGTGACACTCTCCATTCTCAGTAACAACTGGAGTGTGAAAAAATCACAAAGTGGGAATTCATTCAAGTGGGAATTCTCTTTCCCAGAAGTTTGGGATGGCTGAATCTTTATATTATATCGAGGCTAGCTTCGTCTGATTTTCCATAGACAGGTGAATCAGGGATAATAGTGCATGGAGAGAAAAGTGCAGCTGGGAACACAATGAGATGAGCCACGACTTCATTTACTGGTTGAGTAGTGTCAAAGGGCCGACAACCCACTCGTGTCCCTCAGCCATATGTTCTGATGTTCCATTCAGCCCTTCGGACCTGCTACACAAGGGCAGATCAAGGACACTCTGATGGTTAGGTGAAGTGTTTGAAATGTACTTGGAAAATCCAGGCTGGGTCAGGAAGTGACACTCACCCCCAATCTCTGTTTCCAGGCTTCCCCTCTCCGCAACGTCTGCTCCAGATCTGGGTCATGTTACAGACCCAGATTTGCTGTGAATACAGCCCCCATACCCCACCCAGCGTTAACTTAAACAAATCCTCTGCTCACCCGAATGTAGCATTACACAACACAACTTCCCGGAAAATAACCAGTTATTTTGCAAAAGCATAACATGTGAAATTAATAAATCGGAGCGAGAGTAGGCTATTCGGCCCCTCAAGATTGCCCTGTCATTAATTACGAACATGGCTGATGTACTCCAGGTCTAACACCACTTTCTTGCCAACTCCTTGTATCCCTCCACACCTCTCTGGGTTAGGGAATTCCAGACATTTACTAGCTTCTGAGAGAAGACATCATTTTACATCTCAGATAGAAATCGATGTTCCATATTCGGTATCTATGTCATCGAGTTCGAGACTCCACTCAGGAATGGTAACAACTTCTCAACGTCTACCTTCTCAAGTCCCTTCTGTGTTTTGTATTTTTCAGCAGTATCACTCCTCATGCATTTAAACCCAAATGAATAATCGCCTCTCCATTTTACAGATTCTCAATAACACAACCCTTTCATCCCTGGAAGCCGGCTAATGAACCAACTTCGTTCTTTGCTGCATCAGCATGCTGACTTTATGTTTCATACACAGGAACACTCCAATTCGTTTGTACTGTTCCTTTTCTGGAAGTCCTCGCCATTAAATAGCAGCCTGCCTTTTGATTCTCAGTGTCATCCTCAAACTCGGATGTATACTCAGCTCCCTCCTTCAGACTATCATTATAGAATGTAAATAACTGATGCCATCAGACTGATAGCTGTGGTCCTCCAGCAGATATACCTTTATCATGAAGAACCATTAATCCTGACTCTCCGATTTCTACATGTTAAGCAATCATCATTGGATGTTAATACATTCTCCATCATCCTAGGAGCTTCTGTCTTGTGTAAGAACTTTTATTTTGTAATACCTTGTGGAAAAACTCTGGAAAGCCTGGTGTCTAACAGATCCCCTTTATCAACTCCGCTTGTTACATTCTCAGGCATCTCCAGATATACTTTACATGATTTTACAGGGCAAAATATAACTTCCCTTTCATAAACCTTTTGTGAAACTGCGTGAAGCTTTTCTAAATGTCCATGCTGACCAGGTTTTCCAAATTAAGCTAGTCCCATCTGCTTTCATTTGGCTCATATGCCTCTAAATGCTTCCCATCCATATGTTTGTCCAAATGAGTTTTAAATGTTTTAGCTGTACATGCATCTACCACTCTTCCTCTGGCAGATCATTCCATACCCACGCCACTCAATGTGTAAAAACACTGCCCCTGTGTCCCTTGTAAATATTCCCTCTTTCACCTTAAACCTATGCCTTCTATGGCTGAACTCCCCCATCCTGTGGAAAAGACCTTGACTTTCACCTTATCCATACCTCTCATGATTTTAGAAACTTCCATAATGTCATCCCTCAACCTTCTACACTCCATCGAATACTAACTTCAAGAACAAGCATTTAAAGATAAATACTGCAAATTTGAAACTATAGTAAACATGACAGGTAAACAATACTCACCCCAAACTTCATAATGTGATTTGTTTTTTCTCCCTATTACTATGCTAAGGCAGCATGAAACGCTTACAAGTGCCAATGTGAAGTCAAGCACCTGATATCGTTTGTCTAAAGGGGGCGATGATCTCGACAGTGAAAACGTATTAACATCTTTATAATGCCACATAGTCAACATTCTCCCTCCTGGCCTCCCTATGAGCTTGTGTGATTGTGTCTTCTTTATGTTGCACTCAATAGAGAGAACCCCTTTCTCCATTCACACCTTAATTTAAACCCATTTTATATCATCTTCACATTCACCACTGCTAAAAGCCGGTTTATCTTTGCCATCCCCTCGTTTCCCTGTCACCTAACTCCCACCTCTGGAAAGCTATTAAAAATCCAGGTTTCCAATGCTTTTCAGTTGTGAAGAAGTGTCACACTGGGCTTGAAATGCGAACGCTGTTTCTCTGTCTCTGCAGATGCTGACAGACCTGCTGAACTTCTCCAGAAATGAACTGGCAAAGAACAAATTTTCACAAAACAAATAACTATGGATACTAGTAATAAAAATACTAAAATTGCTTGAGAAACTGGGAGCTTTGTCGAGGGTCACTGTACCTGAAAGATAAACACTGCATACATTCCAGAAGATGCTGCAATTTCTTCAGCAATTTCTGTTTTTGGACAATTTCCAAAGAAGTATGTCAAAGATGCTCAAACATCCTGTCCAACATGGAGTGTCGTACACTGCGAACTGAACAATAACGCATGGTGGACAAGTTCCTTGACTCTGAAACTATAGAAGTCTGGCATCACTGACACTACAGAGCTCTTAATCATGGTCAGGGAGAAAAACAGAGGGGAACACATTCACTTCAAATACAGAAGCTGACATTGTGGAAGAGAAACGATTTAGATCATTACTTTAAATGTATTGATTTAAAGTAAGAAATTAGAGGCGTGACACAAGGGAGCGGCCCTCAGCAGAATGAGAATATGAAAATGCAAGTGTTACCGCATCAGAAACCAGGTTAGGTACAGAATACAGGGCTGATGGGTGAATGGTTCTCGGTGCGAACTGGGGTACAGTCAGTAGAATTGAATTGTAGATATTGCAACTCAAACTGGCATTTGATGCTGCAGCAACAGTAGAAACAGAACTGTATTCAACGACAATCTGTAACATTTTCCCGACGATAATTCATCAGTCTACCATTACCATCAAGCCAATCCATGGTTCAGAGATGAGTGTGGTTGAACATGCCAGGGTCTAAATCACATGGACCTAAACCTGTTGACAACCCATTAAAGCTACCACACTTAACTGGTTAAATTCCGACCAGCAGAACTAATGTCTGATGGAGAGGGGAAATGATCCCAAGACGAACAGATCAGATCTAAGCTCTGTCGTCCTGCCAAATCCAAACAATAATGTCGATGGACTATTAAACAATTTACTGGAGGAGAGGACTCCACAAATATCCTCATCCAAAATATCGGAACAGTTCTGTACGTCAGTGAAAAATGCCAAGGATGTGGTGTCTGCACTATCCTCAGCCAGACGTGTTGAGTGGATGATCCACCTCACACCCATCATGATTCCCACAGAATCGCAGATGCCAG
>NC_057717.1:57985413-57989495 GCF_004010195.1 Chiloscyllium plagiosum | reverse complement strand
CTTCTCTGCTCCAAAGTAAACAATCCGAGCTTATCCAGGCTCTCTCCATAGCTGATATGCTCCATCCGAGAGAACATCCTGGTGAATATCCTCTGCATCCCCTCCAGTACAATCACATCCTCCTTGTAATGTAGCTCCCAGAATTACACACAGTATTCCATCTTGGCTAATGAAAGTTCCGCATAGCTCTTATAATCTATGCTTCAATTTGTGAAGGCTATGTTTGCGCTCCCCTACGCTTTCTCAAATTGTTTGTTACCCTGTCCAGCCACATTCAGGGATGTGTGCAGAAGCACCCTCTCAGCTTCCTAGTGTGCTGCCATTGATTGAGTCCTTGCCTTCCTGGTTCCTTCTTCGAAAGTGCATCACCTCATATTTTTCAGGGTTGCATTCCATCTGCCATTGATCCACCCATTTGACCATTTTCTCTGTATTGATGTGACCATCTGAACATTCCATCTATATCTTCCTGCAACATAAGGCCTTCCTCCTCACTGTCATCGACCCGGCCAATCTTTGTATCAAATACAAACTTACTTATGACACTCCCCACCCCTCGTCCATATTCACAGCTGCATCCTTTATGACAAGGATTAAAATCAGAAAACATCAGCTTATAGTCCAACCGTTTTATTCGGAGGCACGAGCTTTCAAAACGCTGCTTCTTCACCAGGTGGTTGTGCACTTTGATGAAGCATTCGAAAGCTAGTGCCACCGAATACACCTTTTGGATTATAACCTGGTGTTATGCAATTTTTCGCTTTGTCCACCCCAGTCCAACACCAACATCTCCGAATCACAAATATTAAGAGACACAGCACTGATCCCCGTGGTACACCATTGGATACTAGCCTCCAATCACACAAACAGCCTTCTACCACCACCCTCTGTCTCATACCACTAAAGTTGATTTGGTTGCAACATGGCAAGTCACTAATGAGTCCTACCTGTTCCCTGGTTATTCTGTTCCGCTGCACACTTGTAGAATATCTGGAGATTCTCCCGAATTTTGCCTACCAGTATGTTTCCATGCCGATGTGTTAGTCAGTCCCTTCCAAGTGATGAATCTCCTCCTTATTGCAGTCTTAACTGGCCTGTCCCAGATCCTGCCATTATTTGCCTTGAATGTGAAATAGACCGCGAGGGAAGCGTTCTGTTAATTTCTAACTTGTCAGATGATTTGTGAATTTTCTGAATTTCACTGTGACCCACCTCTCATTCTTTGAAACTCTAGAGAACACAGGTTCCTCATCAGGCAATCTCACCATCTGAGGGATTAATCTGGAGAATGTCCACTGCACTTCCTCTCAATTCAGTATATTCTTTCTGAGATTCGGTCACCAAAACTCTACACAATACTCCAGCTGCAGTCCTATCCACACGCTGTGAAACTGCTTCAACATGTCTTTACATCAATGTTCTGACTCCCTTAAATGAAGGTGAACCAAACTTTCACTTTCCACTTATATATTCCTCCAAATAACCTTCACATTCATTGCATTTATCCACACGCTGTGAAACTGCTTCAACATGTCTTTACATCAATGTTCTGACTCCCTTAAATGAAGGTGAACCAAACTTCACTTTCCACTTATATATTCCTCCAAATAACCTTCACATTCATTGCATTTACGAGCTCACTGAGATCTTATAGAAACCCTTCCGAAAATCCAATATATGCCGCTTCTACTGGTTCCCCAATATCTATGCTGTAAGAAACAGCTTCAAAAAATTCCGAAGTTTATCAAGTATGATTTCTCCATCAGAAATGCATGCTGATTCTCTCCATTGTTGCTGTTAATTTTTAAATAGCAAAAATGTCACCCTGTGCAATAGATTCCAACAGTTTCCCTACAAATGTCAAGTTAACTGGTCTACAGTTCTCCACACTATGTCTTTTTCCCTTTGTAGCTGTTTGGATCCCTTCCATTCATCTATAGTTGATCCACAATAGTTTCCGGTCTCTGCAGAATGCACAGGAAAATAAAACACAGTCATCGACAGTGCAATTAATACTACTATTGGTGATTTATTTCTGGCATTTTGATATGAAGTACATCTGTTTCGACAGACTTAGCAATGCTTAATCCAGCTACATGTTCAAATACTACTTTGTTACTGATATGAATTGACGTTGTCTTTAGCTCCAGGAGTCCGATATGATCACTTGGTATTACTGGGTGATTTTCTGAATCTTCATCCATGAAGACAGATGCAAAGTAACTGGTTGTTTTCTTGGCCATTTCCCTGTTCTCCACAAGGACCTCTCCTCTCCCGATTACAAATTTCCACATTTGACCTTGCTTTTATTTTGTTTCCTTTGAAATGTAGATCGCAGATTGATGCAGTGTTTGTGTTCCTGTTTGTTAGCAGGTATGTTCTCTTTTTGATTTCCTTTTCAGTTTCATGGCCTTCCTTTTTTAATTTCTGAGAATTCTCGGGTTTCCACAATAGATGGAATTCTTCGGAAGTCACTTCCTACGATTAACATATTTTCCAATTTGTGATGTTAACCATCACTGAGTCACTTTCTCACTCTTTGATGTTTGCACCTGAAATAAATACATGTGTGTTTCAGACTTTGTAGTATTTCTAAAAACTCCTGGTCCTGACCAGTTATATTCAGGAACACAGCAGGAGGATAGGAAGATAGAGAAAAAATGCGGGAGCATTGCTTGCCTCTTTTCTATCATCACTGGCCAAAGAGTGCCGTCCTGGACAACTGGAGTGTGGCGGTAACTGAACCCGTATTCAAGAAATGCTACAAAGATAAACCTGGGAACTAAAGACCAGTAATCCTAAAATCTAATGGGTAGGTTACTTTAGAAGATTTAGAGAGATTGGATATACATGCATTTGGAAAGACACGGTATGGTTCGGAGTAAGATTAGAATGATGCTGGAAAAGCAGAGCAGGTCAGGCAACATCCAAGGAGCAGAAAAATCGATGTTTCTGGCAAAAGCTCTTCATGAAATTCAGCACGGGAGTTTGTGCATGGGAGATCATGACTCACAATTTGTTAGAGTTCTTTGATAAAGTGACCAGCAACGTTGAGGAGGTCCGGGTGGTATACGTAGTCTGGGTTGATTCCAGTAAGGCCTTAAGTAAGTTTCCACATGATACGTTGCTCTGGAAGGTTAGATCGCATGGAATTGAGGGGGAGCTGACAAATTAGGTACAAAATTGCCTTGATGGTAGGAAGGAGAGATTAATACTGGAAACATGCTGCTAAGACTGGAGGCCTGTGAATAGTGGAATGCCTCAGGGGTTGATCCTAGGACCACTACATATTACATATATCTATGATTTACATGAGAATGTACAGGCATGATTTGTAAGATTGAAGACGGCACTAAAACAAGCGGCATCATGGAGAGTGAGGAAGGTTATCAGAAATTTCAGAAATCATAGCAGTACCTTGATCAGCTGGAGAAGTGGGCTGAGAAATGGCAAATGGATTTTAATATTGATCAGTGTAAGTTCTTGCATTTTAGAAAGTCAAATCAAGTTTGGAGTTTCATGGTGAATGGTTGGGTCCTAGTGGAACAGAGGGACCTTGGAAATCAGGTGCATGATTCTCTGGAAGTTGATTCAGATGTAGGCAGTGAAGTAAGCTTTTGGCACACTGGCCTTAATCGGTTTATATCACTGAGTATCGAAATGAGAGAGTTATGATGCAGTTATACAGGATACCAGTGAGGCCATATTGGTAGTGTTATGTTCAGTTTTGTTCACTTTGCTATAGGAAGGATGTTATTCAACTGGAAAGAGTGCAGAAAACATTTACAAGGATATTGCCAAGGTCTCAATGGTCTGAGTTACAGGAAGAGGTTGGACAAGCTAGGACATTTTACTTTTGTGTGCATGAGGCTGAGGGAGGATCATATTGAAGTTTATAAGATCATGACAGGCATGGACTTTGCATTTTAACCACCTTCAAAGAGCTGTCTCTATTTCCTATCTCTGCTTGCATCAATGAATGGAAATGGCTTTTGACACATTGCTTCCTCTCCCTTGCTGAAAGTATTCCTGGCACAAATCAGTCAGGCAGACATTTTAGATTTGTCCACAGCCAGTCTTTT